>NW_015629549.1:28508-39114 GCF_001515625.1 Sinocyclocheilus rhinocerous
TCAAATGCGGCGTGCGTGTGTGTGTGTGTGTATGTGTGTGCGAGAGAGAGAGAGAGTGAGAGAGAGAGTCTGTCAGAGTGTGAGTTTTGTGTTTCTGCCCCTGCCGTTCCAGCACAAGGTTGTAGCACTTTAATTTATAAATGTGATCTAACAAAGGAAAATAGCAAATATCAACCATATATTACGGTGGCCCAGAGAGCTCAATGCGCTGCAACTTAAGAAAACACATGCAAATTGAAAAAACACCAGCAAATTAAGAAAACATCTTCATCAGTTTGACAACACACGCGCTGCAAATCCTCACAGCACACGCAAATGAAGAAACGCTGCAAATCCTCACAAATCCCAGCCGGGTCCGTCACTTTTTTGGGTCCCCTTGAAACATTTCCGTTGTGGTCCGTGCTATTTGCAGCGCGTTTCTTCATTTGCGTGTGTTGTGAGGATTTGCAGCGCGTGTGTTGTCAAACTGATGAAGATGTTTTCTTAATTTGCTGGTGTTTTTTCAATTTGCATGTGTTTTCTTAAGTTGCAGCGCGTTGAGCTCTCTCGGCCACCGTAATATATGCTGTTTATATTGCTTGTAATTGGGATGAAGTTGAGTATTGAGTATCTGTTGAGTATTGTAACATACATTTTTTAATTGTGTTAAATTAAAAACCCAAAAATGCAGCGGGTCCACCAGACCCACGAACACTGGCTGAGTAACAAAAATATGAACACCACACAAGGGTTAATTTCTTATAGCCAAAAGCAAACTAACCGACTCAATATTAAGATTACTTCAGTTTTTTATCTATCTATCTATCTATCTATCTATCTATTTTTTTTAAAACAAACTGCGGTAGAACACAAGCACAGTACAACAACAACAAACTACCACGTCTCAGTCACGAACACGTTTTTATTAAGTATTGCATTAATATTACACTCATTGCATTAATATTACACTCAATTTAATTTATTTGACCTAAACACCTTAATTAAAATTTTCGGAAAATCGAAAATACCACTTATTTAATCAATTAAGCAAATTTATTTAATAGTCAACACTCATATAAAATGTTTAACAAAAATTTAAATCGCACATAAGACAGTTTCATATAAAGTTTGTAATTATTTTCTGAAAAACGAAAATTAGGCATATTTAATCATTTAGTTTATTTAATAATCAACGCTCTAATGAAACATTTATCACAAATTTAAATCACACATAGCCAGGGGTGTGAAGTAAGGAATTACAAATACTCACGTTACAGTAATTAAGTAGTTTTTATCAGTAATTGTACTTTTTTGAGTAGTTTAAAAATTTAGTACATTTTAAGTGATGTATCGGTACTTTTACTCCACTATTTTCCTCCGTTTGTGGTCGTTACATGCTTATTTTAATTTAATTTTTATCCATCAACGTGATTGGATAGAGAGATAGTAATAGGTCTCGTGACTTTCGTCAAATCAAATTGTGCATAGAAAACTTTAACCGCCAACTGTTTATCATGGCAGCTGGAAGCGCATTCTTCAAGCATCAATTCAGTCGCATCTTCCTCTAACTTAATATGTTAAGGTAAATTTCGGATTTCTGCTTACTAAATGGTTTGTATATATGCTTGCCTATCTACACGGCCTGAAATTTGGTGTGAGGTTGCGGGTATTGCATACAGTGTTAACTCCCGCAAGTGCCACGTTTGGTAAATTCCCACTCATTTATAAGACGCGTGATCTGCGCTGCCTCATCTCTCTCTCGCATGCGCTCTGCAGCAGTCACTTGGATAAGTCGTTGTTGCTTGTGGAACTTGTTGAATTTTGATGAGTTTGAGCGCGCGACGCGCACTGTGAAAAAGTGTGTTGGAAACACAAATTGAGGACCAATCTGCACCTTATTGATGACTTACTCTTACTCAAGTAGTTTTTTGGACAAGTACTTTTACTCTACTCACACTACATTTTTTGGAAGGTAATGGTACTTTTACTTGAGTATATTTTTTCAGTACTCTTTCCACCACTGCACATAAGTCAGTTTTTATCCTATCAACTTTTTAATAATAAAACATTTTCGGGAAGACGAAAATAGCGCTTGTTTAATCAATTAGTTAATTAAATTAAATAATAATTAACACTAAAATAAAACTTTTAACAAAAATTTAAATCACATAAGGCAGTTTTTTAATAACAGAATTATGTTCTACTCCAATTTGTTGGTAAAATACAACCATTCAAACGATGGCTGTTATAATTTGTTTTCAAGGTTTATTCAAAATAACGAATACATCACTAACAGGTTAAGTAAAAATATAATGAATATGTAACAACGCATATATTTAGCAAGATGCTGCTCTCTAGAGTTTTCCATTTTTATGTTTTTATTTTATTTATTTATTTATTTATAACAAGATATAGACATATTCCTGTTAGATATATTAGAAATGATATCTTTCGGTTGAAACATTGATCTAATTTCAGTTGTCCTATACATCACGCCGTATTAAAGAGCACCAAAACGAAACACAAAACAGGTAACACTAAAAAAATCTGCCCCTATACATTTTTAAGTAGCCTGCACTCGAGGCTGTCGTTTCAACTTAAATTTGATGAATTGAATCTTTGTATAACTAAAACTTTGAAAATTGCTTAACTTATTTTTATGAGTAAATTATTGTCAAAACTTATTGATCACATGTATTTTTACAGTAAAAATTATATTGAGATTTAAGAATCCATATTTTATTTATTCATTTATTTTGGCTTATTTATTTATATATTTTGGTTAATCTATAAAGTGTCAGCATCCTGCCCTCATGGTCTTGTCAGTGTTGTCTTTGTTTAATGTTTCTTTGTTTGTGTTGTGTCTAAGCACATGGCTCTGTCTTTGTTGTTGTCTGCCATGTGCTTCTCTCGTCCTGCCTCCTCGTTTCCCGTTACCACACCCCCTTGTTTAGTCCTTGTTTGTCTAAGTGCTGTCACCTGTCCCTCTCGTTCTCCCCTTGTTGAGTTCTTGTTTGTCTGAGTGTTCACCTGTTCCTCATGTTCTCCGCTCCTTTATATTGTTAATGAACTGTTTTGTTAATGAACTGTCACCACTCATTCTGCATTTGAGTCCTCTCTCATAGAATCCTTGACATACAGTTAAATCATACAATACAGTATCTTGGACAGCTACAGTACCACTCCGTCAAGCCTCCACAAGTCCGCAATTCCCATACAAATTAAATGAAAGATCTGATTTGCTACGGCAGGCATAACAACAAGGCGTATCTGTTCTTGAGCTGGGCTGGCCGGCATATAATTACAAAACAAGCCGGAGACGCCTGGGCTTTGAATTGAAAAGTGCAATTATGTCCTCATTGTCCAAAGAGTCTGCAAGTTCATGTTCCATGGATAATAGCGACATGTTGTTGTGCCTGAATCTGGACATCGACGACCTTAAGCGTCTTTATTTGATGCGTGGTGTAAAAAGTCTCTCAACAGTGCATGTAGGCATTGGTAAAGTCACCATTACTCTCAACAATGCGTTTATGTTGGAAAAAATGTCCATGGGGCAGCTGTCTAGCACTTCCACGAGCATAGGGTATTTATGTTTTTCTGTTTGCATTTTTGGATTGAAATGTTGAACAAAGACTGTGAATTCTGCATCTTCAACAGCTAGTCCATAGAGCTTGCATGTTGGTTCCAGTAGTTCTCGGCTACCAAATACTGTAGATCCTGGCAGGCATGCAGCTGACGCTTTCATGATGCCGTATGTGTTCTCCTGGAATTGATTGTTCATCTCTGAAATATGTGTATCCAAAACAACGTTCCAGATCTGCCTGAGATCCCCACTCCGAAATGTTCTGTTTGGTCATTAGTTATTCAGATAACTTCATGACTTTTTCAAAATCTCCCTCGGAATTGTCTCTAAATTTGACCAAGTTCAATTTGAGATTTTCAATTAGATTGATTGTGTCTGTGACGGAGAATGTGGAGCTCTGCAAACCCCTGGTTGCAAATTCAGTAGTTTCAAAAATCTTTCCAAATGTTACCAGCATAAACAGAAACTTCTTCATTTGAACCTGATGCAACAGAGAATCTGCTTCAAATTTGGTATCGTAATTTTCTCTGAACACTGGGCTAGCATTTCCAGAATTACATCTAGCAGTTGTAGCACTTTACTCATTGAACCTGCTCTGGAGCTCCAGCGGGTGTCTGAGGGTCGTTTGAGCTCTAAGGTTTGTCGATTTGGGTGCATCTCTTTCTGAATGTCCAGGAAGATACAGTAGCATGTCTCTGAGCTCCAGTAGTGAATGTATGCAGAGAGTTTAAAATGTCAAAATATGTGCTTACGTGTCCAGATACTGAGACCATTGTGGACAAAACCAGATTTAGTCTGTGAGAGCAGCAATGAACATAGATGGCATTGGGAAATGTTCGTTTTAGGATTACATGGACACCTCCACAGTTCACTGACATGACAGCTGCCCCGTCAAAACACAGACCAACACATTGAATCGGGTCTAGTTCTAATGGCTCCAATAACTGTAGTATTTTTTCTGATATTCCAGCAGCAGTTAGGCCCGATGTGTTCATGAATCCAATCGCCCTTTCCTTCATAACTCCTGCATGAAAGTAGCGTACGCACACAGCTATGAGTTCTTGTTTTAACATATCTTCGTACTCATCTGCCAGAATGGCATAATAAGTAGAAACGTGTAATTCTTGCCTTATTTTCTGGAGTAGCACTGTTACCCCAGTCAACACGTGACATCATGCGATGATCACAGTGACATCACACGATCCTCATACTGTGATCCTCACGGTGTGAGTAGTATATGAGCTCATTGTGAGTTCAATCGATCCTCATACTGTGATCCTCACAGTGTGAGTAATAGGTGAGCTCATTGTGAGTTCCATCGATCCTCATACTGTGATCCTCACGGTGTGAGTAGTATATGAGCTCATTGTGAGTTCAAACGATCCTCATACTGTGATCCTCACGGTGTGAGTATTAGATGACATCATTGTGAGTTCATGCGATCCTCATACTGACAGTGAGTGCGCTGTGTGGTTACACTTTTAGCTCACTGTGACACACACATTGTGACCACACCATGAGAATCATGTGAGCTTATGGTGACATCATTGTGAGATCAAATTGTTGACTGGCACTGCACATCCCAGAAGTTCATTCTGCACGTCAGGGATCATGAGTGTTGAATTGCGTGGAAGATCTTTAAGCCTTGCCTCGATGGCCGGGTCATATTTGGACAACAATTTAAACGTTTCTAGAAAGTTCACTTTATTAAGGGCGTCACCACTTTCTCTGTGTCCTCTGAGAGCAATATCTTGTTTTGCCCATAGCATTACTATGTCAAGCACAACTTTTAAATGTTTCTTTGTACAAGTGCATCCCCATGCAATTGATTCAAAACCGTCCCTCAGCTGTTTGGCATGTGGCTTTCTCTGTACCCATCTAATTTACAGAGTGCAACCGTGTGCATTTTTCCACTAGCATGATGGAGACATGCTTGTCGAAGGGGTTTCCAGTACTGAAATCCATGTCTCACGAAGGAGTACTCACTTTGGCTACCAGGAAAGTGTCGGCATGCCTTGCAAAATATTGCATCCCTAGTCTGGCTGTATTCCACTTAAATTCACTGTACCATCTGCTTGAAAAGCTCCGTGCCTTGCCAGATATTACTCTGTCCGGAAATTTTTTGAGATGTGGTTGGGTTGCCTTTTCATGTATTTCAGACAGATCTGAAGGTGGGCCTTGCGGCAGTGATCCACTTGTGCGGTCATTTCCAGATGCAGATCCTACATCCACTGGGGGGCCATAATAATCCTGTGGCGGGATGGGCTGCTGAATTGATTGGTGACACTCCAGTAAAAGACCAGCAACAGATGAATTGTTGTCGGCTGAAGATTGCGTAATAAATAATGGCTCGGAATCTAAAAGTATATCTGTTGTGGTTGCATCAGCCTTGTCTGAACTAGCTCTCATGGTAATGTTAGCCTCATCTGTTGTCCTTAACTGCAGGCTGCTGAAGGAGTTCTCTCCCGGGTAAATACAAGGTTTTTTAAAATAATTTTGAATAGAATGTTGTTCAGACATTGCTGCTAGCTATCACATAGGCTAACTGCGAAGTACAATGCGTGAAACCACAAACTCACATGCACGAAATGGCTCCGGCAAGATAACCTCTAATTGCCTAACACAGATGTCAATCAAATTCATCAAGCATCATCCAAAACCACATTTTATTATTTTAAGATTTGAGATGGGACAGTCATGTTTGTAATTATATTGAACGCAATGAAATAACAATAATTTAATACATTTACATTTAATCATTTAGCAGACACTTTTATCCAAAGCGACTTACAAATTAGGAGAACAATAGAAGCAATCAGACGAATGAGAGAGCAACAGTATACAAGCGCTGTGACAAGTCTCAGATAGTCTAGCAATGTACACATAGCTAGGGTTTTTTATTTTTATTATTTTTTTAATAGAATGGAATAGAATAGAACAGAATAGAATAGAATAGGTAAGTGCTAGTATTAGTTCGTCAGGTGCTGGCGAAAAAGATGTGTCTTTAGACGTAAAATATTTTTGTCAAAACTTGGTGGGCCTATTCATAAAGCTGGCTACACCCTGATTTGAGCCGATATGGCAAGGGGACTGAGTTACTACCTTTACGGGTAGAAGAAGTCGTGAACCTGCTGGTTTGGGGTGAAGAACAGTTTGGAAACAATGCGTATTTACATGGATACTTGTTAAGAACGTGATTCCAACATAATTTTGTGTGAATTTGGTCAAGAAGATGTGAGAGAGAACTCAATTTGGTTCTCGCATATGCTGTCTGAGCTGTGGCCTTTTGCGTGTGTGTGCACAGAAACGGTCTATCACAACGCGCGAGTACCGCACTGAAATCTCTTTCGCGCTGTCTCAAGCTTGAATGGCTTAAAACACTTTAATGTTTAAACTGACAAGACTTAAAACATGTGAGAATGATAAACTTTCTTGAGGAAGCAGCACTACTCCAATCGTTCAGATAGCTGATTAGTTAAACACTGGCGCGTCCTGTTAACAGCAGGTATCGTTAAGCATATTGTATTCACAGGTGAACATAAAATATTTTACATACCACTACTGGTGAACAAGCCAGTGTAATGCAAATATGTCTGAAAGATCTGACGTACGCCAATAGCACGAGGATATTGTCACGTTCTCATGAGACCAGTCGGATCTCGTCACACCCCTAGTGGGGAGTGCAACCACACTTCCATAGGATGCATGAAACTTGTTTCAAACATGTAGATACGATACTCCTATTTTAAACTCTTGGTAGCTTCAGAAGCACTTAAAATGAACAAAATCCCTTCTTCCAAATTTCCCTAAAACTGATTCAAACATAAAATCTTATGAATAGACCGGTGGGATTAAGTTAATGTTCCTCAACTTGACCATTCTGTGTATTTTTGCCTCTTGGACAGGTATGTTCTATGCAGTTGTTTTGATACATTTCTAGTTTCAACATTATTTGCTCTTCAGCTGTTTCTCTCTAAAGGAACAGATGTGGCCTAATGATTATAGAGTCAGACTTATAACCCGAAGGCCATAGGTTCAATTCTCAGTACCAGCAGCAAATGGAATTTGTGCTCTGCATTTAAACCCATCCAAGTGCACACACAGCAGTGAGTAGTGCTCCAACCACCCCAACCACCCTGGTAACTGTCTTTTCATTTTGCTGCCATCTGGTAAGCGCTTCCGTAGCCTGATGGCAAAAACCGAGAGACTTAGGAGGAGCTTCTTCCCCCAGGCCATCAGGCTCCTAAACTCAAACTCAGCCTCTTAACACCAACATGACTTCACCTAATTATCAGTATGACACTTAATATACAGACATTGTCACTTGCACACAGCAATTTCTGTAATATTTTATTTATTTACTTTTTACCTCTATTGCTGCTTTGTTACTACCCTGTACAACCTGTTTGCACATTCTTCTCTTGTACATTCCTGCTCATCTTAATATTTATTAAGTCTACAGTATACTGTCCTGCACATTTTATTTTATTCTTATTTTTTATCTTACTTTTTTTCCATACCTATATTTATATATAATTTTCTTGTGTTTGTATTCTTTAATAATTGCACTGTCCATGGAGCGGACCTGACTTACATTTCACTGCTGGTCATATATTTCCTATATAACCATGTATGTGACAAATAAAAATCTTGAATCTTGAATCTTGAATCTAGTGAACACAAACACACACACACACACACACACACACACTGTGAACACACACACAGAGCAGTGGGCAGCAATTTCGGGAGCAGTTGGGGGTTCTGTTCTTGCTCAAGGGTCTCACCTCAGTTGTGGTATTGAGGGTGGAAGTGAGCGCCTTTACAAGTCTGACTCTTTAACCATTAGGCCACGACTGCCCTGAACCAAAATCTAAAGAACCAAAGTAAGAACCAAAATCTAAAAGGATATTAGGATATATTTAATAATTCTTGTGTTACAGGCATGCAAACTTTAGCGGAGAAGAAAACTAAACAATTATTGTAAGGAGGTCAAGAGTGCTCTCTCGGCCACCGTACTATTGACATATTTGCAAAGTTTGCTAAAGGCAACATATTTTACTAAAGGCAACAGACCTTCCAATCTCTGTGTAAAATAATAATGCTGCCATCGGCATGACTCTGCAGCCATTAAACATCCCACTTTACAAAGTATGACACGTCTGTTACTCACCCAGTTGCTCCAGTACTACAGTTGCATTGGCTGAAAGTCCCCCAGCAAACACTTTACACATGTAAACTCCTTTATCCTCAGTTCTGATGCTCTTCAGTCTGAGAGAGAAGTTTCCTTTGGGGATTTCAGCAGTGAAGAGCTCAACTCTGTCTATGTATCGCTCATTTGATGAATGTGCCTCACTGTTTTGGTAGAGCAGAACCTGAATATCTTCATCTATTTTCTTCCATGAAACCTCCTCAAAGTCTTCAGGTGGGATGTGAGAGTCTACAGAGCAGTTCAGAGTGACGTCTTCACCCACAGACGCAGATATGGAGCGACTCGATCCTGATACTAGCAAACGCTCTGAAAGAACAAACAGTGTAAATATACATTCAGTAATTAGTTTCTGTAAAATCATAATGAAAATGAAGGAAGGAGCTCATGTGGTCAATACTCACCAACATCTTTAATTTCAACCACAGTCTCACCAGAATCTTGCTGAATGTAAACTTTACATTTATACTGTCCCTCATCTTCAGCTCTCAGTTTGTCCAGCCGGAGGGAGAAGTTTCCATGTTGAATCTCTTCAGTAAAGAAATGAGCTCTATCCTGATAATCCTGCTGCTGGGATTCTGCTCGACTCTCACCATCCTGATACAGATGAACCAGAGTCTCTGAGTCTGTTTTTCTCCATTCCACCTCCAGACCCTCCACTGATAAAAGTTCATCAACACAACAGGGCAAAACCACGGAGGATCCCAGAGGAGCAACCAGGGGACCAGAGGGACCTTTTACAATCAAACCTGAGACAGAGAAGTAAAATAAAGCTTGTTGTAGTTTCTCGGTGCATAAATGGATAAATACTATGTAAGGAATTTAACTCATTAATTCTTATAAGGGAATTAATCATTAATTTTATTTCTAGCTCAGGTTTTGAGAGGACTCGAATCTGAAAATTCGAAGTCAACCTGATTAAAACTGATTTCAAATTTGATATTTTACACTTTATCAGCTACTCATCCAGCGAGACGTTAATGTCAGTGTATATTAACAATTTGACTATACGTATTAACCCGTGGCCAGGGAAAATACATATAGTCAAATTGTTATCAAAAATATCAAATTTGAAATCAGTTTTAATCAGGTTGACTTCGAAGTTTCAGATTCGAGTCCTCTCAAAACCTGAGCTAGAAATAAAATTAATGATTAATTCCCTTATAAGAATTAATGAATTAAATTCCTTACATATGGTGGAGAAAATAGCTGCAAAGATTTGACTTAAAAATTAATGACACCAAGATATTATGGTGAATCTTCTCTATTTCTATCTGGAAGAATAGATGAAAAATAGAGAAAAAGAGTTTGTGAGTGATTATACCTGTCATTAGAGCATACCAGCGTGTTGAATGAAAGTGAAACTCGAGTTTGTTGTTTAGAATTTAACTGCAGTAAAAACGTTTACATTTTGTCCACCGAGACAAAATAAGTCGCTCTAAAGCGCATGAATAGAGAAACGAACGTATTCCTCATTACTTTCTGTAAAAGGGCCTTCAGAGCTTGATTTGTATAGTGCGTGTCCCACTTCCAAATTCAACTCTGCTATTCATCTCCCCGGTTTGAGGAAATCAGAGTAGCTAACTGATAGTCCTCTGCCATCTAAATTCACAAAAAAAAACTAGTGAACTTGAAAACGCGGTACTCAGAGAGAGTGTCCGGACGTTATTTTTCTTTATGGGAGAATTGTGAAATCTTGATCAAGTAAGGATTGTGGTTAAATCCACGTGTGTTTTAGTGAGTTCCAAAACTCACTTGCCTTGAGTTTTTCAACAAGTGCACGTCCGGCGTCCCGCGCATGTTCCGACATGATAAAACTGACCAAGAACCTGAAC
>NW_015629549.1:39140-39735 GCF_001515625.1 Sinocyclocheilus rhinocerous
ACACAGGGCGTGGCTAAGCCCCGCAGCCACTATCTGATTGGAACAACGACCTGTGGGAGGGACAAAAGTCAGCCTGCTTAAAAATGGACACAAAGCCCTCGTTGCTGGGCTTGCTTCTTCGCTTTTCGCCGTGTTAAGAGCACTCCAACTTGTGCTCACACGCTTACCATCATAGCAATCGGTCATCTAAAACTCAAACACTTCAGTTGAAACGTCGTGATCGTCAGAGATCTTCAAAGAACTTAAAGTCTTGCAAACAGAGACTTTTCAGCAGAACTGCTCATGCCTCTGCGTCATCAAGAAACCAACCAATCTCCGGAGGGCTCTCCCAAAAGGACGTCATCCAAACGTCACCTCAGCGACCAATCCGAAAGCTCCGGGGTTCCCTCAGCAGCCATCCAGGGACACGGGATCTATGCATGACCATCACATGACCCATTGAACATCTGCGTCCTCCCCCTTTCTGAAACCCAGCGGACCCGCGTCCTTTTCTTACAACAAGAGAAACAGAACCTTGCATGATGATTCTAAAAGACAATCATTTAAAATCATTTAAAGTATCGGAGCAATATACTCCCAAATAATAGGCTTTCTG
>NW_015629549.1:39840-45562 GCF_001515625.1 Sinocyclocheilus rhinocerous
GTAATTAATTATAACTAGTTATGATTAATTATTCATATTTCCCCATGAGCTGATTCGCGACATTGTTAATATACACTGACATTAACGTCTCGCTGGACGAGTAGCTGATAAAGTGTAAAATATCAGTTTTAATCAGGTTGACTTTGAAGTTTCAGATTCGAGTCCTCTCAAAACCTGAGCTAGAAATAAAATTAATGATTAATTCCCTTATAAGAAATAATGAGTTAAATTCCTTACAACTAACACAGAGCATCATTACTGACATGAACAAGTATTTACGTACAGCAGGTGCATTCAGGGGTGTCACGAGGACATTTGTTTTACAATAATCAAACTGTGATGATAGAGGAGAGGGAAGAAACTCACGTTATGTGTAGTTTTTTTTGTGTGTGTGTGTGTGTGTGTGTGTGTGAGAGAGAGAGAGAGAGAGAGAGAGAGACTAGTGTTTCTTTGTGTTCATCTCATCCACTACCTCAAACATTGTTTTTTTAGATGTAAAATGTATATAAAAAAAGGGATTCAGTCCTGAATGGTTTTAAATCAAATGCTCCATGGGTGTGTCTTCAAATTTACAAATCCCTGTGATTATTTCTGTCAAATTATGTTCTGTTTTTTTGCTTTCGCAAACAGTGTTTATGAAACATTGACATAAATTCTTATGTCTTATGTAAACACTGGGTCAAATCAGGTAATATGACCTGATTAAAAATATATATGTCAATGTAGGACACAGACTGACACACCTCACCATGACAACAGCTGACATGAATGTTACCAAACCAATGATAATCAAAAGTAAACAGCCTTGTATTCGAGCTGCTTCTTGGTATTCCAGCTCTGCTCACACTGGACGTTCAACTGCATGTGGTGCAGCTCATCCATGAAATATATTCATTAAAAATACGTAATCTGAAACTGCACATCATTCCACGAAGATGAAAAACTGAGGATGACTTTCTCTCTAAATTAAAACACTGTTGTAGAGAAGAGATTTGGTTGTGGAAGCTGATCTCTGCCGATCAAACTTCCCACCCAGCACCAGACGTCATTTGGATGTCGTTTTTTTGGGCTAAATCAAGTCGGCCCGTCATGGCCGTCTTTTAGTCCAAAAATCGACGTCGAAAACTGGGCTTTGTTTGGTCCGTCTAATTTAGTCCAAATTTAGCATAAGCACGTTTATTTCTGATCACACAGCCCTAATAAATGTAGCAAGTGAAGAAATAGATTATAGACATCTGACATATATCTGGAGCACTGTTATTATATTATATTATATTATATTGGAACTGATCTGGAGCGGAGGAAGTCACCATGGAAATGGACGGCAGCTCAACTGTCAAGCAGCTGAACTCCGTCTCTTACTGTTGTTTTCACTAATTTCAGGTAAGTTTAGTCTCTAAAATTACACAAATAGTACATACAAGTGTTCCTGACACTTTCTTTCATGTAAATGGCATGCTTCCGTTGAATATTTACTTTAAAGAAATGGTTTAGTGTCTTTGGAAAAAGTCTGTTAGCATCTCAGCCGTATGGCTAACTACACTGAACAAAATTATCAACGCAACACAACCGAAAACCAGTCAGTATCTGGTGTGACCACCATTTGCCTCACGCAGTGCAACACATCTCCTTCGCATAGAGTTTATCAGGTTGTTGATTGTGGTCTGTGGAATGTTGGTCCACTCCTCTTCAATGGCTGTGCGAAGTTGCTGGATATTGGCAGGAACTGGAACACACTGTCTTATACGACGATCCAGAGCATCCCAAACATGCTCAATCGGTGACATGTCCGGTGAGTATGCTGGCCATGCAAGAACTGGGATGTTTTCAGCTTCCAGGAATTGTGTACAGATCCTTGCAACATGCAACATTATCATGCTGCAACATGAGGTGATGGTCATGGATGAATGGCACAACAATGGGCCTCAGGATCTCATCACGGTATCTCTGTGCATTCAAAATGCCATCAATAAAATGCACCTGTGTTCATTGTCCATAACATACGCCTGCCCATACCATAACCCCACCGCCACCATGGGCCACTCGATCCACAACGTTGACATCAGCAAACCGCTCACCCACACGACGCCATACACGCTGTCTGCCATCTGCCCTGTACAGTGAAAACCGGGATTCATCCGTGAAGAGAACACCTCTCCAAAGTGCCAGACGCCATCGAATGTGAGCATTTGCCCACTCAAGTCAGTTACGACGACGAACTGCAGTCAGGTCGAGACCCCGATGAGGACGACGAGCATGCAGATGAGCTTCCCTGAGACGGTTTCTGACAGTTTGTGCAGAAATTCTTTGGTTATGCAAACCGATTGTTGCAGCAGCTGTCCGGGTGGCTGGTCTCAGACGATCTTGGAGGTGAAGATGCTGGATGTGGAGGTCCTGGGCTGGTGTGGTTACACGTGGTCTGCGGTTGTGAGGCCGGTTGGATGTACGGCCAAATTCTCTGAAACGCCTTTGGAGACGGCTTATGGTAGAGAAATGAACATTCAATTCACGGGCAACAGCTCTGGTGGACATTCCTGCAGTCAGCATGCCAATTGCACGCTCCCTCAAAACTTGCGACATCTGTGGCATTGTGCTGTGTGATAAAACTGCACATTTTAGAGTGGCCTTTTATTGTGGCCAGCCTAAGGCACACCTGTGCAATAATCATGCTGTCTAATCAGCATCTTGATATGCCACACCTGTGAGGTGGATGGATTATCTCGGCAAAGGAGAAGTGCTCACTAACACAGATTTAAACAGATTTGTGAACAATATTTGAGAGAAATAGGCCTTTTGTGTACATAGAAAAAGTCTTAGATCTTTGAGTTCAGCTCATGAAAAATGGGGGCAAAAACAAAAGTGTTGCGTTTATAATTTTGTACAGTGTAGTTAAATAACTGATTAATTATAGTCTAAATAAAGAAATGTCTTTATGTGTGTGTGTGTGTGTGTGTGTGTGTGTGTGCGCGCGTGCTTGTGTGTGTGTGCGTGTGTGTATGTGTGCATGTGGGTGTTCTGTGTGAGTGTGTGGAGGAGGGTGCTTTCAACCTAGATATAGTTATTGCTGCAGGCTTTGGTAGCTATATATTGAAACGTCCCCTCTAGTTCACATGCCAGACACAAAGAGCATCCAAGGGGGGAATATTCAATTAGACACAACATCCACATCACAAATCCTGGTCTAATTTTAATCTCAGTTTCTGTGCTTTCATTTTCTACACATCAGAAGGCAAGTTTATCTCATGATTTATTGTCACCTGAACCCTGAGGATGAACTCTACAAATCGCAACTGCCTTTGTATGACATTTTTCTATTATTTGCAGTCAGGGTGGCTGAAATATACTGAACAAAATTATAAACGCAACACTTTTGTTTTTGCCCCCATTTTTTATGAGCTGAACTCAAAGATCTAAGACTTTTTCTATGTACACAAAAGGCCTATTTCTCTCAAATATTGTTCACAAATCTGTCTAAATCTGTGTTAGTGAGCACTTCTCCTTTGCCGAGATAATCCATCCACCTCACAGGTGTGGCATATCAAGATGCTGATTAGACAGCATGATTATTGCACAGGTGTGCCTTAGGCTGGCCACAATAAAAGGCCACTCTAAAATGTGCAGTTTTACTGTATTGGGGGGTCCGAAAACCAGTCAGTATCTGGTGTGACCACCATTTGCCTCACGCAGTGCAACACATCTCCTTCGCATAGAGTTGATCAGGTTGTTGATTGTGGCCTGTGGAATGTTGGTCCACTCCTCTTCAATGGCTGTGCGAAGTTGCTGGATATTGGCAGGAACTGGAACACGCTGTCGTATACGCCGATCCAGAGCATCCCAAACATGCTCAATGGGTGACATGTCCGGTGAGTATGCTGGCCATGCAAGAACTGGGATGTTTTCAGCTTCCAGGAATTGTGTACAGATCCTTGCAACATGGGGCCGTGCATTATCATGCTGCAACATGAGGTGATGGTCGTGGATGAATGGCACAACAATGGGCCTCAGGATCTCGTCACGGTATCTCTGTGCATTCAAAATGCCATCAATAAAATGCACCTGTGTTCGTTGTCCATAACATACGCCTGCCCATACCATAACCCCACCGCCACCATGGGCCACTCGATCCACAACGTTGACATCAGCAAACCGCTCACCCACACGACGCCATACACGCTGTCTGCCATCTGCCCTGTACAGTGAAAACCGGGATTCATCCGTGAAGAGAACACCTCTCCAAAGTGCCAGACGCCATCGAATGTGAGCATTTGCCCACTCAAGTCGGTTACGACGACGAACTGCAGTCAGGTCGAGACCCCGATTAGGATGACGAGCATGCAGATGAGCTTCCCTGAGACGGTTTCTGACAGTTTGTGCAGAAATTCTTTGGTTATGCAAACCGATTGTTGCAGTAGCTGTCCGGGTGGCTGGTCTCAGATGATCTTGGAGGTGAAGATGCTGGATGTGGAGGTCCTGGGCTGGTGTGGTTACACGTGGTCTGCGGTTGTGAGGCCGGTTGGATGTACTGCCAAATTCTCTGAAATGCCTTTGGAGACGGCTTATGGTAGAGAAATGAACATTCATTTCACGGGCAACAGCTCTGGTGGACATTCCTGCAGTCAGTATGCCAATTGCACGCTCCCTCAAAACTTGCATGTCTGTGGCATTGTGCTGTGTGATAAAACTGCACATTTTAGAGTGGCCTTTTATTGTGGCCAGCCTAAGGCACACCTGTGCAATAATCATGTTGTCTAATCAGCATCTTGATATGCCTCACCTGTGAGGTGGATGGATTATCTTGGCAAAGGAGAAGTGCTCACTAACACAGATTTAGACAGATTTGTGAACAATATTTGAGAGAAATAGGCCTTTTGTGTACTTAGAAAAAGTCTTAGATCTTTGAGTTCAGCTCATGAAAAATGGGGGCAAAAACAAAAGTGTTGCGTTTATAATTTTGTTCAGTACATAAGAGGTAACTATATACTTGAGCTCTTGTTTAAAGTTTGGGCTTTTAATGTCATCTTATGTGTAGATGGGCGTTTTTTATATACGATGAGGTGCATCTCAATAAATTAGAATGTCGTGGAAAAGTTCATTTATTTCAGTAATTCAACTCAAATTGTGAAACTCGTGTATTAAATAAATTCAATGCACACAGACTGAAGTAGTTTAAGTCTTTGGTTCTTTTAATTGTGATGATTTTGCTTAAACTACTTCAGTCTGTGTGCACTGAATTTATTTAATACACGAGTTTCACAATTTGAGCTGAATTACTAAAATAAATGAACTTTTCCACGACATTCTAATTTATTGAGATGCACCTGTATATAAAGGTTTTGTTGGCAATTTGTCAACGAATGAATGGAAGTAAGCTAATTCATTTAACCTAAAAGTATGCACTGTAAGTTACAGTTAATCGGATACGTCACTTACATAGAGCGTGAAAATGGGCTGAAACTTAAAACAGGTTTTGATCTTTCATGGTAAACACATATTGATACCACTTGTTCTGTGATTTCAGAAGTGTCAGAAAAAACCCTCTACAACACAGGAGAAGTTCCTGATTTTAAAATTTCTGAAAGGAGCTGCTGACAGAGATAATGAAAAAACAGGTGATCTGAGAAAGCTTATTAAATAACTTTATATGCATCTTTCACAACATATTTCGCCTATATCACCATGCATCTGTAATTTTCTTTAGCAAAATTATATATGTGTGTGTGTG
>NW_015629549.1:45758-49251 GCF_001515625.1 Sinocyclocheilus rhinocerous
ATGTTTGTGTGTTTGTGTGTGTGTGTGTGTGTGTGTGTTTGCTTGTTAGTTATTTTGATGTCCAAACATAAGTAACACTGTAAGAGCATTACTAAGTAAGTAAACCTAAAAATGGCTTTGCGTGCTATACAAAGATCACAGCACCTGCAGAAGTCCTCGACATCACGCCTCAACCGTCCCCAGTAGAAGCCCTGACGCAGACGTCGAAGTGTCTTTGTCACCCCAAAATGGCCTGATCCAGCAGATCCTTGCATGGCCTTTAACACTGCCTCTTGCATGTCCCCAGGCACCATGACTTGCCATCTCTTTTCTCCTGTTGCTGGCACCACCCATGCTCGCTGGAGAACCCCATCTATCAGCCATAGACATTTGAACTTGGCCCACAATCCCTTGGTGAATGGGGAGAGGGCCGCTACCTCCTCCCATGGCGGCCGCTGCTGTGTCTCTACACACAGTATCACAGGCTGCAGGTCTGGGTCCTGCCTCTGATTATCGACCCATTGAGTGACAGCCACCTCTTGTAGCTCCCGGCAGACCAGTTCAGGCCCACCGCTTCCAGCTCCAGCTCTCGGGCTTCTCTGCGCTCTCAATACTTGCATTCCTGCCTACAACATGGCCATCTTGACAGAGCGTCGGCATTGCCATGCCGTACCCCTGCACGATGTGTTACAGTGAACTCATAACTCTGCAATTCCTCGAGCCACTTGGCTCTCTGGTTCCTTGAATGTCATCAGCCACTGCAAGGAGGCATGGTCAGAGCATATGGTGAAATGCCGACCGCACAAGTAGTACTTAAAATGCCTGATAGCAGAGATGACAGCCAACAGCTCTCGCCGTGTGACACAATATCTCTTTTCAGCTTTGCTGAGCACCTTGATGAAATAGGCCACTACTCTCTCAATGTCTGGCCACACTTGGGATAAGACTGCACCTATTCCATCCCCACTTGCATCAGTTTCCAGAACGAAGGGCAGTTGGGGGTCAGGAGGTGCCAGGATGGGTGCGCGAACCAGGGCTTGTTTCAGAGTATTGAAAGACCCAAACAGAGGACTTTAAATTGCCACAGACCTCTACCTGTGCAGAAAGCTGTCTTGGGATGAGCTTCTTGCATCAGCGGCACCTGCCAGTACCCACACCTCAAGTCCAATGATGAAAACCAGTGAGAGCCAGTCACAAGGTCCAAACATTCATTCACACGGGGAAGAGGGTATGAGTCTTTCCATGTCACTGCGTTGAGTCTCCAGTAATCGACGCAAAAGCGCCACTCCCCTCCCTTCTTCAGGACCATGACTACTGGGGATGCCCAAGGGCTCTCAGAAGGTTCTATTATACTGGCGCGCTGCATCTTCACCAATGCCTGCTCCGCAGCCTCTTGCCGTTCTAAGGGCATGCATCTTGGTCGCTGAGGTATGGGCGCTGCGTCCCCTGTGTCGATATTGTGCTGCATCAGGGTAGTCTGACCCAGGTCCCCTTCATTACAGGCAAAACAGTCCCGGAACTCCACTAACAGCTCCCACAACTGTTCTTGTTGCTGCGTGTCCAATTCGCTGGAGCTCCTTTGCATTATCTCCTGCAGCACCCTCATTGTTTCCCCCTCTCTCCCAGAAGCAGACCCAGGCCATGTGTGTAGTAACAGGGGCTCTTGCAGGGACACACAGGGTGGCGCTGTGCAGCACGAGTCATCCTTGTCATCTAGGTGACATGTCCAAAACCCAACCGCAATTTCCTCAGTATGACGAGCTCCTGGTGGCCTCGTTTTTACCACGTGACCATTGCCAAAACTCAACGTGGCCTTGGATAGGTCTAACTGACAGCCATGGTCCCTCAAAAAATCCAAACCCAGAATACAACTGTCCTGCACATTAGCTATCCACACTAGATGTTGTATGTTCATACCCCCCACAGTCAGTATCAACAGCCCCTTTCCTTTCATTGGTGCCAGCTCACCGGTTACTGTGCGAAGCTGAACCGCTGTGTCTTCTTGCTGCGTACCATCTGGCACCACATCAGGACAAACCACAGTCACTGTAGACCCTGTGTCAACTAGGGCTGTGCATTAAACGCCATCAATGCAAATGGGGATATGGCAAAAATCTGATATGGCTGTTCTGCCCACCACAACCACCCCATGCTCATTGGTCCCATTGTTCATTGTGGGCCAGTCTGTTTGTTCTGGTGACGAGCGGGACATGGGCTTGGGGGTCTGCAGCGTCCCGCCTACTGCGCCCCTTCCTGTTTCCCGAATTCTTTGCCAGCATAGGGCATTCCTTAACCAGATGTCCCAGCTGACCACACCCCCAGCAAAGGCGGGCATGTGTCTGCCACCTGGGTGGAGGCAACACCAACCCACAAATCATCTCTGTATTCTCATTCAGCCACTCAGGTTTTGGAGATGCCATCTCACCCCTTCCAGCTGCTCTGATGGTGAGGGAGGGGTCAATTGCTGACCCTCACATTGCTGCTTCAACTGCCATTTCTCCCTCCAGTGCCAACTCCAGGGCCTCTGCCAAATCACGTGGGTGTGCGAGCTGTGTATGTATGCGCAGCCCTGCTGGGAAAAGAGCTCAGATGAACTGATCGCGGGCCAGCTCGCTCTGCACCGATGGTGAAATATGTGCATAAGCTCGCCTTGCTAGGGATTCAATATCATTGGCCAGAGCCCGTAGTGGTTCTCCTGGAATTCTCTGATGGCTGTCTAACTCAGACCGGAGAACTTCAGATCGGAAACACTGTCCAAAGCGGCGTCTCAATGCACCAAGCAATGCACTATAATCAGCCCTCTCACTAGTGTCAAGCAGCAACAAACATGAAAGTGCATCATCTGTCAGGCACAGAGCAAGCTGAAGAGCTTTCTGTTCCTCTGACCAAGCAAATGCATGAGCTAATAACTCAAATTGGGCATGAAAAGCCTCCCAGTCCGATCTGCCAAAGTATTTTGGTGTTTTTATTCCAAACGGCTGATTCAGTTCATGGGCGCCGCCATTATTGTTTACCTTTAGTCCCATCACTTCTCGCGAGATCAACGCGCCGGCGCAACCAGCGACTGACGTCATAGCGTTCGGCAGCGGCGGGTAATGGCAGCTCGCTTTCTCGCTCGCAGCCGTGGCCTCACACGGCTCCTTTTTCACTGAATTTGCCATGTACTGATTGGAAATCGCCGCGGTGTGCACACCAAACATATGCACAGCCCCAGCTCCAGCATAACCGTCATCTTCCTCCATCTTAATACGAACTGTATTATCCATTCTCACCAGCGGCCGATAGAAGCTACTCCGCTAATGCCCGCTCAGTCAGGACTCAATCAGCGACTGCCCTTCCTGCCGTCTTCGAATTTTATTTTTACTTCTGACACCAGTTGTAGCGTTCTCAGACAAGGACGAGGCGTTTTGATGTACAAGGGGTGTTTATTTGGGCTGTTGTCGGCCACAACCCACGCCGTACACACCCCGACTTCTAAGAGAACCGCACTTGAACGAGCGAGGCACTCCTTCTT
>NW_015629549.1:52204-55484 GCF_001515625.1 Sinocyclocheilus rhinocerous
ATATCTATAGAAGAAAGCTTTAAATTACTACTTTATAACGTAATAATTCAAATCGAAAACAAAAACTCTTTCGTTAGGCTATGTAATCCTTAAAGATGCATTTCTCTCTAAAGGCACGTCCAATGAGGAGATGGCAAGTCATTTTTTCATCACCATCTAAACTATAAAAAAAGGAAAAGCCTTAAACAGGCCTGATTATATTTTTTTCTGAATTTTTATGTTGCTCTGCTCTGAATACCTTAAAGTTTAAAGGATTTGCTGCAATGCAATTTTGTCTGATATGTGAATTATTTATTGGCCTATTTTTTTTAATCCATGCAGCAAATGCTTTAAAAACAGCTTTAAAAATTACTTTATTGCATTCCAGATGATTTTAAAGAACGTTTCACTAAAATTTCACAGGTAGCTTGAATGTAAAACATTGTCATGAATTCGTTGTATTCTCATTTGTAAAATAGACTACAAATTAATTGTTGTAGTCTAACCCGATCTCATGGAAGTGCTTATAGCACGATTTTCTGTTTCTATTTGGCATAATGTTTACACGCAGAAATTGATTTTGGAGTGCAAAAGACTGATAAATTCATAATTAATGGCATGGCTGGTTCAGTAACTGGTACAGTAAAGTACAGAAATACGGGACACACATGCCTATAATAACTGCTGAAATGTCTGCAGGGCAAATCTCAGGTCAGTCTGAGCGCTCGTGGTACGCATAGTGCGTACAGCCCTACACCTGCAGGCGCCACTGTGTGTATGTGCTTGTGGGTATTACATTTGTGTGTGGTTATTGCCGCTTCTGATAACCTTGCGTGTGTGTTAGAGAGAGACGCACGCAAATAGTTTCAATTTGAGTTTCGATGTTCAATTTAATATAAGAAACTGATAAGATACTGATTTTAGTTGGTCTAAATTAAGTAGGTTAGGCACAAATTTGCATATATAACTAACATGTATATGCTCACGAGCCTTCTGGCCAAAATCCCATAGTATTAGGTGTCAGACGTAATATATGAGACGTTAGACGTCATGGTCACGTGTCGGAGCTGCGCTCAAACTGGGTGGCGGCAACGTAGCAAAGAAAGGATTTTTATGAGTTGTTTTTCATGCCTTTTCTAAGGCTTAGCAGGAGAAGGAAAAGGAGCAGTCTTCCCTTCCGTCGCGTCAGTCCGTGTCAATTTTTGAATGGGATTGATAGGGCAGGCAGACGACAGACCCGCGGCGACGTCACAACGACGTCACTGTTGGAACCAATCATAGGCGGCGACGTGACGGCGGCGTACGTGAAAAATTTATAAAAAATGTACGTGTGATAAGTACGTCTGAACTAGGTGCGTCGCCTTTCAAGACACCTGATACATACGTCGTCTCCATGTACGTCGCCTTAAACGAAATTTAAAGTTTGCATTACAGTAGATGTATTTGTTATAGGCTATTACTTTTATTTAGTTATTTCCCAAAAATTGGCAATAGTGCATAATAATTACTGCATAATAAAGTCTATTTTATGTTTGATAACTTCTGTTTAGCTGTTAAGTTGGTGTTGAAGTGAAGTACAGCACATTAATGTTCAGTTTGCTTGGATGCTACAAACAATACGGAAACACTAAGAGGCTATGCATGATTTCTGCATGAATGATATTTCTTTCTTGTTTCCCTGTGATCTTGACATAAAAGAGTGTCATTTTAACAGAAATAAAGTTGTTTATATTAGATATTCATTAGACATTCGATCTTCAACATTAAATGACGTGGAGAACAAAGTTGTTCTGAGCAAACATGCTTAGGTTTGGGAATTTATAATATTTGGGACGCTAATCAGTCATTTTAACTGAAAGATGAAGGTTGTAATATTAATGTTGTCCACTAGATGATCGCACAGGATAAGGAATCTTTTAAGCCTAATATTGTTCGATAAGTTTCCATCCTTATGAATTGAAACAAACACGTTGATCTACTTCATTTGCATAACTATGGTGCGCTGACCCAATCCTCCTGTCCTGCGTATGGTGAGCTGTTGGAGGTTATGGATCGCGCTACGGCGAGGCTGGACTTGCCGTGGAAGTGGGCCAAGAAAGTGACGCCGCGGGGTCGTCTCGATGAGCGTTATCTTTCTGACCATAACCCTCTAGCTCAGGTGAGCCTTCCATTTCTTCCTGATTTGCATACTGAGATCGAGAAAGAATGGAAGAGGCCGTTTTCCTCACACATCTGTCAGTTCCAGCATACGAGTTATGCCAACATCGAGGCGATGCGTGAAAACGGCTATGAGAGGATGCCCCCTGTAGAAGAGACGCTGGCTAGCTATCTCTCTTCGGGCGAGACATCCTCCCTTAATACTCCCTCCTTGCCATCTAAGCCCCTTCAGGATACATCAGAGACGCTGGCTAGCTATCTCTCTATGGGCGAGACATCCTCCCTTAATACTCCCTCTTTGCCATCTAAGCCCCTACAGGATACATTGTGCTTAAATGGCAGGGCATACGCAGCAGGTCAGGCTGTGGCTTCGTTGCACACTATGGTGATGCTCCAGGCGTATCAGGCTGATCTGCTGAAAGACCTGGATAAAGGCGAGGGCCTTTCTCCTGATCAGGTAGCTGATGCCGTAGGCAGGTCTATGGCGGCTATGGGGGTAACGGAGAGACATCTGTGGGGGAACCTGGCAGATATCGGGAAGAAAGAGAGGGGCTTTCTTCTCGATGCTCCGGTTTCGCCTTCTGAACTTTTTGGTACCTCCGTTGAGACGGTGGTCGAGAAGTTCAGGGAGGCGAAGGCGCGCTCAGCAGCCTTTAAATCCTTCATTCCACGAAGGTCCAGGTCTGAGCCCGAACAACATAGGGGTCCTGGTCCGTCTCGGTCTGAGGATCTGAGACGGGCACAGAAGGCAAGTGTCACGGCTCGCGCTCCTCCTCTGCCCGCGGGTAGGGCTAGGAGGAATCGCGGGTCAAAGGGAGGTAGGCAAGACCTAAGGGATGTGATCCAGACAAGGCGTCAGTGCTTTCGTTCAGATCAGAGTTTCCTTCGGGGGTTTTACATCTGCCCTGTTCCCCTTCCTAATTCCCCTATAACCACCAGCACTCCACCTGACCGAGGTTAGGTAGGAACTTCCTGCATTACAGTCTCCTATGCTGGACCTATGATGTTTTTGGTTGGTTCTATGACTTCATAGCAACCACCTTACTGATGGTCCGGACTAGAGGCTTCTCTGGAATCGCCTCTGGAACGGGGTTCCGGCGCGGGAACCATGGTGGGTGAGTATGATCCATTCTATATATATATA
>NW_015629549.1:65418-65642 GCF_001515625.1 Sinocyclocheilus rhinocerous
TCTCCTGATCAGGTAGCTGAGCTGCGCCGCACCACAGATCTTGCTCTCCGTGCTACTAGCGGCCTTTAAAGGCTCAGCGGCCTTTAAATCCTTCATTCAATGAATGTCCAGGTCTGAGCCCGAACAACATAGGGGTCCTGGTCCGTCTCGGTCTGAGGATCAGAGACGGCACAGAAGGCTAGTGTCGCGACTCGCGCTCCTCCTCCGCCCGCGGGTAGGGGGAG
>NW_015629549.1:65831-69328 GCF_001515625.1 Sinocyclocheilus rhinocerous
CAGGTCTGAGCCCGAACAACCCAGGGGTCCTGGCCCGTCTCGGTTTGAGGATCAGAGATGAGCACAGAAGGCTAGTGTCGCGACTCGCGCTCCTCCCTCGCCTGCGGGTAGGGCTAGGAACAATCGCGGGTCAAAGGGAGGTAGGCAAGACCTAAGGGATGTGATCCAGACAAGGCGTCAGTGCTTTCGTTCAGATCAGAGTTTCCTTCGGGGGTTTTACATCTGCCCTGTTCCCCTTCCTAATTCCCCTATAACCACCAGCACTCCACCTGACGTGCTCCCCTCGCCTTAGAGGGTCGTATTTGAGCTTGCCTCTCCTGTTTGGCCCAGTACCTACGGGTATCTGTGATCAGATGCCTGGAAATTTAAATCCAAGTGCACACGGTAAGCTCTTTGCACTTTCTGAAATCCACATATTGGTAAGTGTGCACGTTGAACACTTTGCACACTTTCTAAAATCCACAGTAGTGGTAAGTGTGCACGCTGAGCACTTTGCGCACTTTATCCTCACACATGGCAGACACCCATGCTGTTTGCTCTGATAAACCCCCATACAATGACAAATGTTTGCTTTTGCATCTGTGGTTAGGTAATTCCTGCATTACAGTCTCCTATGCTGGACCTATGGTGTTTTGGTTGGTTCTATGACTTCATAGCAATCACCTTACTGATGGTCCGGACTAGAGGCTTCTCTGGAATTGCCTCTTGAACGGGGTTCCAGCGTGGGAACCATGGTGGGTGAGTATGATCCATTCTATATATATATATATATATATATATATATATATATACAGTATGTTTCCAGGATATCCCCTCTTGCTGAGGCATCGAGCGGGAAGTATAGGTGGCATTTGCGAGATCCTTCTTGTGTAATGCTGTCTCAGGCAGTGCTCCCCTCGCCTTAGAGGGTCGTATTTGAGCTTGCCTCTCCTGTTTGGCCCAGTACCTACGGGTATCTGTGATCAGATGCCTGGAAATTTAAATCCAAGTGCACACGGTAAGCTCTTTGCACTTTCTGAAATCCACATATTGGTAAGTGTGCACGTTGAACACTTTGCACACTTTCTAAAATCCACAGTAGTGGTAAGTGTGCACGCTGAGCACTTTGCGCACTTTATCCTCACACATGGCAGACACCCATGCTGTTTGCTCTGATAAACCCCCATACAATGACAAATGTTTGCTTTTGCATCTGTCGCTGGTGAAAGTCTGGATGGTCCCTTTGGTCTTTGGGACTGATAACTCAACATCCATTTTTCCCAGTGGACTCATCTGACCACAGCACACATTACCACGGTCTCTTTGACTATCTGAGATGAGCTCTGGCCCAGATAACTTGTGGCATCACTACATAAAATTGATGTATACCTTTCTGATGAGCCAAACCTGATACCATCACCTATTACCAATTTACCCTGATTATAGACTGTTTCAAAACAGTTTAACCCTTTAAGCCCTGAGGGCATTTTTGCCTCACTGAAGGTGTTTTTTTTTCTGAGTAACACACAAAAATAACGACTCATAACTTGAAAACTGTAGCAAGATGAGTCAAAAGGTTGGTATCATTTGATAAAAATCTTTCTATATTTTTAGGGGGGGGGAAATCTTTGCATTTGAATATTCTCATGTTGAGAAATAGGTGATAAAATGTAAGAAAAATCAGCGTGGTCAAGGGAAATTTTTCATATCTGCCTTATTTGACATTCAATATCTCACAACAGAAATAATTAATAAAAAAATGTCGTGATGTTCTCCAACATATGTGCTGTATGTGAATTACATTTCATGGTGATATCATGAGGTAATCAAAAGTTACAGCATTTGGAACCAAGGTAAGCCCTTCTCTTAGCCCTTGACAGTTTTGAAATTGTTGTTTTGAATTTGAAGTAATGCCTTACTCAAATTTAGTCAAAGTCCCAAACAATTATACTTGTTTTATTCTACTCTATGAGACCTTTCAAATGACATATGACACATGACTATCTGAGCTGTATGATGTTTCTGACATATTAGAGTACATGGCACTAAAAACATTTTTCATAAATTATGAAAATAAAAATTATATTTATCAGCAAATAACTCAGCACTACATAGGAGTTAATCAAAGTGGCCACATGCATCGTAAAGGTCAGACTCCAAGCTTTCAAATGACACCTATTTTGTGTTGATCAAGGCAGAGAGTTTGAAAAATATGATTATTATTTTTTCTTCGCTAGAGGGTGCCCGCCGGCGGTACACTCCGGTTTAGAGGAACTAGTCAGCACTGGTTAGGAGTTGATCAAAATGTTTGGATGCAGGGCCGTTCTTAGGGTGAGTGCAACTGGTGCGGTCGCACCGGGCCCCACGGAAAACAGACCAAGCACGCAACAGACGTAATGGATTGTTTTGATTTTGGACTAATTTCAATTGTGAGAATTTGCTGTAAATAATGATATGCCATTTTCCACGATCGGAGCATGTTTAATGAAATGACAAGCATAAAAATCCATGAGAAAGTTACACCATGTGCGCATTTGGGGTTTTATGTGTTACAATTCGATGATGAATATCTTTAGACCTAAATGACAGATTATGATTAGGTTTGGGCTCTTTTTAATCGGAAGAATTTTCTGAAAATACTGCTGTGCGATGTTTCAAGATCTATGCATGTTTCGTGAAGTTACAAGCTAAAATGGCACAGGACTGCAACCTCTGATTATTTATTTTTATTTATTTTTATTCATTTTTATGTATTATAGCTTTATGAGAGATATCTTTTGATCTCAACGATGGATTATGGTGAGTTTGGGCTCTTTTTAATCATGAGAATCTGCTCTAAATAATGGTGTCTATTATTGTTTTATGTTTTATAAAGTTACGAGCAAAATGGTGACATCAATATATTATTTGACTCTCAAAGATTCTCAAAGAGAGTCAAAGATTGACATCTTTGACTCCCATACAAAGATGGTGCCGCACATGGCAGCCACGGTGCTTCGCTCTCCAGTTGTTTTAGTGTTTTTGTTATTTTTTCCTGTTTTTTGTTTTTCAAACACAATCAGTTTGACCAGGGATGAACTGCTGAATATTCGGCAGAACACACCACAAAATCTTCTACCGGTTTTCGATTATTCGGATGTTTTGCTGAACGTTGTAGTTGGCGGAGCAGCGGCGCTGATCAAATGCTTCAGGACGCGCAGCCGGGGGAAGCAAGCCGGCGCGCTCGTCAAGCTCAGGAAGCGCGGATTTCGAACACCTTTGCCTAGCATCCATCTGGCAAATCTCCGCTCTCTACCCAACAAAACGGACGAACTTCTTCTGCTCTCTCGGACAAATAAGGATTTCTCACACTCTGCTGCTCTGTGTTTCACAGAAACCTGGCTGAATGACACCATACCAGATTTTCAGCTGTTTAGAGCGGATCGCGACGCAGAATCAACGGGGAAATCACGCGGCGGCGGGACATGTTTTTACATC
The DNA here is from genome assembly GCF_001515625.1 of Sinocyclocheilus rhinocerous. NCBI lineage: Eukaryota > Metazoa > Chordata > Actinopteri > Cypriniformes > Cyprinidae > Sinocyclocheilus > Sinocyclocheilus rhinocerous. Next base: position 69,288 of record NW_015629549.1, read on the forward strand.
AACGAAAGGTGGTGTACAGATGTAACAGTGTTAAAGAAGAT
>NW_015629549.1:69787-70532 GCF_001515625.1 Sinocyclocheilus rhinocerous
GGGATGAACTGCTGAATATTCGGCAGAACACACCACAAAATCTTCTACCGGTTTTCGATTATTCGGATGTTTTGCTGAACGTTGTAGTTGGCGGAGCAGCGGCGCTGATCAAATGCTTCAGGACGCGCAGCCGGGGGAAGCAAGCCGGCGCGCTCGTCAAGCTCAGGAAGCGCGGATTTCGAACACCTTTGCCTAGCATCCATCTGGCAAATCTCCGCTCTCTACCCAACAAAACGGACGAACTTCTTCTGCTCTCTCGGACAAATAAGGATTTCTCACACTCTGCTGCTCTGTGTTTCACAGAAACCTGGCTGAATGACACCATACCAGATTTTCAGCTGTTTAGAGCGGATCGCGACGCAGAATCAACAGGGAAATCGCGCGGCGGCGGGACATGCTTTTACATCAATGAAAGGTGGTGTGTTCTCTCCCCACTGCTCTTCTCACTGTACTCCAACGACAGCACCTCTAAAGACCCCTCTGTCAAGCTCCTGAAGTTTGCAGACAACACTACAGTCATCGGTTCTCATCCAGGACGGAGACAAGTCTGCTTACAGACAAGAGGTTGAGCAGCTGGCTGTCTGGTGCAGTCACAACAACCTGGAGCTGAACACTCTCAAAACAGTGGAGATGATAGTGGACTTCAGGAGGAACCCCCCTGCACTACCCCCACTCACCATCATGGATAGCACTGTAACGACAGTGGAGACATTCAGGTTCCTGGGCACCACTATCTCTCAGGACC
>NW_015629549.1:70728-86296 GCF_001515625.1 Sinocyclocheilus rhinocerous
ACACACACACACACACACACACACACACACACAGTGGGTATAGAAAAGATGATTCTGTTTTATTTTTTTTTCTTTCTGACATGTTGGTGTTACATCTTCCACTTTACTGTGGCACTTTAAGGGACATTACTGGACCCTTACTTGATCCCCTGCAGTTTGCTTACCGAGCAAACAGGTCCGTGGATGATGCAGTCAACATGGGTCTGCACTTCATCCTGCAACATCTGGACAAAACAGGGACTTATGTGAGGATCCTGTTTGTGGACTTTAGCTCCGCTTTCAACACCATCATCCCAACACTCCTCCAGACCAAACTAACCCAGCTCTCTGTCCCTAGCTCTATCTGTCAATGGATCACCAGCTTTCTGACAGATAGGCAACAGCTAGTGAGAATTGGTAAATTCACATCCAACAACCGCACCACCAGCACTGGCACCCCTCAGGGTTGCGTCCTCTCCCCACTGCTCTTCTCCCTGTACACCAACGACTTCACCTCTAAAGACCCCTCTGTCAAGCTCCTGAAGTTTGCAGACGACACTACAGTCATCGGTCTCATCCAGGACGGAGACGAGTCTGCTTATAGACAGGAGGTTAAAGAGCTGGCTGTCTGGTGCAGTCTTAACAACTTGGAGCTGAACACCCTCAAAACTGTGGAGATGATCGTGGACTTCAGGAGGAACCCCCCTGCACTCCCCCCACTCACCATCATGGACAGCACTGTTGCTGCAGTGGAGTCATTCAGATTCCTGTGAACCACCATCTCTCAGGACCTGAAGTGGGACAATCACATTGACTCCATTGTTAAAAAGGCCCAACAAAGGTTGTACTTCCTTCGCCAGCTGAGAAAGTTTAACCTGCCACAGGAGCTGCTGAAGCAGTTCTACTCAGACGTCATTGAGTCTGTCCTGTGCACTTCAATAACTGTCTGATTTGGTTCAGCTACAAAATCAGACATCAGAAGACTACAGAGAACGGTTCGGACTGCTGAAAGGATCATTGGTGCTACCCTGCCTGCCCTTCAAGAACTGTATACATCCAGAGTGAGGAAAAGGGCTCATAAAATCACTCTGGATCCCTCACATCCAAGTTATCCCCTTTTTGAACTTTTGCCATCTGGCCGGCGCTTCAGAGCCCCAAATACCAGGACAGCCAGGCACAAAAACAGTTTCTTCCCCCAGGCAATCTACCTCATGAACAGTTAAAGGTTCCCCACTTTATGCAATAAAAATGTGCAATAACCTTATATTTATTTGTTACCACCTCCATCCTAGTACATTCCTGCATCTCATTCTATTCTATTCCATTCTATCATCTATAGCACAACTGTACATACAATTTATTTATTTTTCGATTTATTTTTCAATAGTTGTCTATTTATATTTACATATGTGTATTTTGTGTCTGTGTGTTGTTGTTGTCTCTGTGTACTGGAAGCTTATGTCACTAAAACAAATTCCTTGTATGCGCAAGCATACTTGGCAATAGAGCTCATTCTGATTCTGATTCTGATTATTTTCATATGAGTCTGGGGGTGACGTCTTGTACAAAAACTCGCTCAAGTTTATTCAAAGCCCCGAACAATTATGTTTTATTGTACTTGATTAGACCTTTCAAAGGACATATGACACATGAATATCTGAGCTCTATGATGTTTTTTGACATATTAGAGTACATGGCACAAAAAAAACATATTTTGTAAATTATGAAAACAATTTTTGTAATTTATCAGAAAATAACTCGGGACTACTTTGGCTACATGCATTGTAAAACTCAGATTTTAAGCTTTCAAATGATATCCATTTTTTGTTGATCAAGGCAGTTGTTTGAAAAATATGATTAGTAATATTGTTGCGGAGGGGGGGCGTCCCGCCCGCGGTACACTCCAGTTTAGAGGGACTGCTCAGCGCTCGTTAAGAGTTGATCAAAATAATTACATTCATCAATGCTGAGATTCTAAGCTTTAAAATGATTTTTTGATTTTGTGTTATTCCATTCAGGGGTTGCTTATTAATTTGATTATTATTTTTTCATGTGGGAGGTGTTCTTTCACTTTCACTTTTATCTGCCTCTGTCCCAACTTTTTTTTGTTTTTGTTTTTTGGAGTGTGTTGCAGCCATCAAAATCAAAATGTGTTTATATTTACAAAATATATTTAAATTGGTCTGTGAAAACTTTGGAAATCTTTTCTTTGTACTTTTGTTAATTAAATAAAAGTTAAAGCGAATTAAAAGAGCGCTTACAGAGGTAAAACCAACATCTCCAAGCAAAGATTATATATTTTTTATTAAATGATTAAACATTTATCTGAAACGTCACGTGATGTTCTTGTTGTGATTTGTATTCATGTTGGAATATTTAATAACTATTTTAAAACATTGTGTCTATTTTATATTTATTAAGTCATCAAAACAGTTGGATCATAATATGAAAGTGTACTTTGATTTTTATTCTTAGTATTTGTTTCATTGATCTAGTTTTCTCACAATCCAAACTTATAATTCAGTGAGTTATGATGGCTTTAAGACCACTTCCCACAATATTCAATAAAGCAGTGTCAATTTTTCATTCTTAGTTTTATTCCATGAGCAAGCAGAATACGAACAATGCCTTCAAGTGATGACATTTGAAAACAGCAAAATACTGAGTCAACATAAATTAAAATGGGAAAAAAGATACCAGAAAATAAAATGATAAACAACTAAACTGACAGTGGTTGTTCAAAAAATGCATACATATATGATATGTATTATAAATATTACTAATGTTGATAGTTTTTGTAAAATTCAGTGAAATGAGCCATTGTGCTTATCATAAGAAAGCCACAAATCATATCTTTGAGGCACATGAAAAAGTCTTGCATAATAGGAAAAGTCTCAGAATAACTTTTATGTTCCACAGAAGAAAGAAAATCATACCGGTTTGGAAAGACATGTAGATGAGGAAATGATTATTCAGTGATTACTTGGTTATGAAGTTCTTGATTTTGGTGAACTATCCATTTAAGTAAAATACAAATACATCCCTTTAAGTAAAATAAAATACAAGACTATACGCATCTAAATATACTTAAGATATTACTTATTATTTCTTATTATATTACTGGATTATATAAATAAACGTGTTTGTCTTACATTTTTATTACTGTTTAATACTTGGTAAAATTACAGCTCTGCTGATGATGTATTATTTAGATGATGAGTGTAATGCAGTATGGCAAGCCAGAGTATTCACATACGCTCATTACCACGGGAAGTAGGGGTGTTGAGGGTGCTGCGTGTAGCCCAAGAAAAAATGGGGGGGCTGGGGGTGCGGTGTTAAAAAATAATTACATGAAAATTGTGTAACAAAAAATTAATAAAACTCATTTGTATATTCATTAAAATCCATAGAAAAAAAGTAGCCTAAGCCTACAATGACAATAAGCAACAGTAAAACATGAATTACGTTGAATCAAATTGATTGTGAAAGTCGTTTCAACTTAAACTGACTTAGGAAGTCGTTTGTTGCCATGACTTTTTGATCATATTATTACCTGTAACATGTCTGTGCCGTACCCAAATCAAGAATTAACAACCATTTCTACAGCCATTGCAAAGATACAGCAAAGAAAGATCGAGAGCGTCTATTTACCTCAGCAGCAACCAATCTTGCTTTATCGCATCTGCAGCCGGTTTTATTATAACGACCAAGCGGCCAGCGGCAGACAGTGAATTGATCATAGCCTATGTTTGATCAATTTACCCTTCTCAAATCATCACGACTTGCCTAAAATAAAATCTATAGATATAAAACAGTTCAAGCATATCACAATGTTAGTTTAAATGTTTAACCTATATAAATGTGCGCTGTTAGACGCATATCCAATCGTTTGTGTGGAGAGCTGAAGCTCTCAGGACATGGAGCTGCCAGCCCAATCACTTGCATTATTTTCTAACAGTGGAAACAACTTAAAATATGCCGTCATTTTTGCTCATAAAGGTAAGAGTAATACATCATTCTAAACTGTAAAGGGTCTAGTTTTATTTGTGTGCACTCACAATATCAACAAAACGTTGTGCTTTTATAAAATAAAGAAAACAAACACTTTCTGCCGTCTCGGTCTTGAACAGGAGCGCTTCACAATGATTAACCTAAACTCCGCGAATTGCCTCACAGACATGATAAAAAAATATATAAAAAGCTTTAAATTACTACTTTAAAATGAAATAATTCAAATCGAAAATAGAAACGCTTTCATTATGTAATCCGTAAAGATGCATTTCTCTCTAAAGGCACATCCAATGAGGAGATGGCGAGTAATTTTTTTCATCACCATAATTGATGGATGGCTAAAATCAGTGTTCAAATTGTGTCAAAGCTCTTGGGGGGTCCCCCTAACCCCATGATTGATGATCACACTGATGATCAGTGAATCAGGTGTACCAAACAATCACTAAGCAAAGAAGAATTAAATATCTAGCCAAGGGGTGTGCGATGTTTACAAAAAAAATTATATCTCTATATTTTCTGGGATTTTATCGATAACGATCGATAATCAGACAATATTTTGCTGAGTGTGTTGCACTGCAGGACTGCCATGGACAGCTGACGCTGTGTGGTGGTCAGTTCACAGCAGTAACATAAATTAATCTTTTCCAACAAGTTTAATATGATTTTTACCCTTTATGGGCATTTTTACCTTTGTTAAACCATTTTTTCTAGAAGTGTGTCAAATTGTTACATTTAATCAGTAAAGTTAATTACAATAATAAGACATTTGGGGCTGTTACCAAACAAATAAAATCATCAACAAAATTAATGCAATGCAGAGGAAACACAGAAGCTGCATCTGAAGAGGCATTTAGATGCATATACACACGGTTTGATGCAAGGCATGAATGCTTTAACCTGCAATTACAAATGCATAAATAATGTTTTGGTATTTTCATCTTAAAACGTTAAATACTGATATTTAAAATGATTTAACGAATATATGTAAAAAAAAAGTTATTTTAAAATGTGAAATTAAAACCACCAGTAGGTGGCAGCAAGTCAGTTAATAAGTGAGTCATTGCGATTGAACAGAATAATTTAAACGGTTGATTCATTCAGGAACGCAACACAGTCATGTTTTTCAGAGACGCAAAACAATGCTGTGGCTTTGTTTGGAACCATTTTTGTTGGCGAAATAGAGCAAAAAATAGGCAATATGGTGTCTAAAACGTAAGTCTCTTAATATTAATTCATTAATTAATTCATTCGCTTTCGTTTGACACTGTTCTATACAGTCGACAGTCCTAAAGATATCACTACCACAATCAGTTTTAACAGTATGCAACCACTTTATATCGACATGAAAACATATTTCAAAACCGCCTACGTGTATTGTAGCAGTAAATTTAAACCGGAGAAAGCTTTGAACCGCTATCACAGTGCTTGATGGGTAAGGGACCGAATGACAATTCCACCAACTGGGTTAAAATGTCCGATGTGTGGGGGCGCTAGTGTGTATCACATGGAGTAGAAGTGTTTTTTTCTGAGCTCTTCATTTCCCTTGATAATACCTTATTTTCACCAATAATTTTATTGTTAAAGTTTGCTCATTACCATCGCAAACGGCATGACTAAACCCAAATCAAAGAAAGGAGACAAATCAGCAGAGGATGCAGGTGAACAAGGCGTCTGTCAGTCAGACGACGCACAGGCCACTGCTAACTCCACAGATACTGTTAATCTCGTTGACATTATGGAGGCTATCAAATCAACGAACGGCTCCATGAATGAAAAATTAGATTCTTTGGAATCTACGCTGTCTCAGACGTTGGCTACGCTGTTGGAAGTTACTTCACAAGTTACGGAACTCGAAAAGGCTAGTGCAGATTACGAAGGCCGCATTTCTGAACTTGAGGCTCATTGTCGTGACTGGTTCGAAACACTCTCTGACATCTAAGTTAGATGATCTTGAAGGGCGTTCGGGGCGGCAAAATATTAAGATCATCGGCCTGCCCGAAAAAGTGGAGGAGGGCCGCCCGACTCAGTTTGTTGCTGACTTCCTTGTGCAAATCCTTGGTGCTAGTAACTTTTCAAAACCTCTGAAGATTCACCGAGCCCATTGTATGGGCCCGGTTGGTAACGCACGATCCCGCCCTCACTATCCTGATAAAGAGAAGATTCTACGTTTCGCGCGGCAGTCTTCGCCCCTGATGTACAACGGAGCACGCATTCTCATCTTCCCCGACTTCACCTCCGAGGTTCTGAAGCAGCGCCAAGCTTTCAACGATGTGAGGAAAAGGCTCAAGGAGGCAAATGTTCGTCATGGGTTGCTCTTTCCTGCCCGCCTTCTCGTGATTCACAACTCATCTAAACATGTTTTTGACTCCGCTGAGAAGGCCCAAGCTTTTGTTGCCTCTATCACAGTTGAAGACAATTCTGCGTAGCCTGCATGACTATGGTGTGTTAGCAGGTAAAAGGTTGGGCAAGACTTAATGACTTTTAAGTGTTTTGTTCTTTACTACCTGCGGGACCTATGTGAGTATTTTTCCACAGTTGATGCTGATCAGTTTGATCTGCATGCTTATTATTTTCCATCTTTATCTAGTTATGAGCATAAAGGTGTGACACAGAGCATTCATTGTATTTTTTTTTTTGACGACCGACTTGTCTTTTTTTTCCGTTATAATTTAAATGTGTAAAGGGATTTGAGGTGCAGTTCAACCTTATTCTCTCCCCTTTTCTTTTTTTTTTGTTGTAAAACTGCTGCTCTTTATGTCACTTTTCGGCTCCACTGTATATATGGGGTATTTATACCGCTTGGTTTGGGGAAGCGGCTGGGATGGGGTGGGGGGACGTAGTCTGTGTTCATTGTCGTTTATCTCTGTTTACCCTTCTTTTTATCTGTGCGATTCCGTTACTGCAGTTAAACTTGTGTATCTTGTAAAATGGCACATAATATAACTTCATCACAAGAAGGCGGTATTACTTTAGCAAGCTGGAATGTGCACGGCTTGAATAGTCAGGCGAAGCGAGCTAATGTGTTTTCATATTTGCGATCCATTACTGCTGACATAATTTTTCTACAAGAGACCCACATTAAACATGGTGAACAGAATCGTTTGAAATGTAATTGGATTTCCCAGGTTTTTCAATCCACTTTTTCATGTAGGGCCAGAGGTGTTGCAATATTGTTTCATAATTCAGTTCTGTTTAAACATATATCCATGTTAACAGACCCTAACGGTCGTTATGTTCTTGTCTCTGGTTTAATTGCCTCCAAACATTTTACTTTTTTAAATCTCTATGCCCCTAATTACCACGATCCGGCTTTTTTTCGTAAGGTTTTTAATTTTTTACCGTCTCTTACCGATACTCACTTTATAGTTGGTGGCAACTTTAATTGCATATTGGGTCCGGTTTTGGATAAATTTCCTGTTCGCTCAGATCCTTACCTTAACTGTGCATCAGTCATTAAACATCGTACCGAGTCATTGAATATTGTTGATATCTGGAGGCTACACCATCCTGCTTATAAGGAGTACTCTTTCTTTTCGCATGTCCATCAATCATATTCAACAATAGATTATTTCTTTATAGACTCTAAATTATTACCTAACTTTTCTGCATCTAAATACCACAACATACTGATCTCTGATCATTCCGCTGTTACGGTATCTTTTGACTTTGGTTGAGCAAAGCCAAGTTATGATTGGAGATTTAATACTTACCCCCTTTCAGATGTGAAATTTTGCCAGCATATTTCAGATTCTTTGACAGAGTTTATTGAGATCAATGATAAAGGTGATGTTTCTGACTCTGTGTTATGGGAAACTTTTAAAGTAGTAATGAGGGGACATATCATTTCCTATGAGTCAGCAGCAAAGAAACTTAGACAAAAACGCTTAGTGGAGATAGATGCCCGTCTTACCCAACTGGGAAAATTATATAGGGATACCGCAGACTTGTGTGTCTTAAATTATATTATGTCATTTAAATATGAATACAATACGATTACTTTGGATCAGGTGAATAAGACGTTGCTAAAAATTAAATAAAGACATTTCGAGATTGGGGATAAACCAGATAAACTATTAGCTCAGCAGTTAAGGGGTCCGTATGCTAGCAGATCAATTCATCATATTGCTGATAAGGATGGTAAAATTTTGACTAATCCAAAGGACATTAACAATCGCTTTATGGAATTCTATGCAGATTTGTACAAATCCAAGACATCTGTATCTTCGGAAGCTATTGTAGTATTTCTTCATTCGCTTTCCCTTCCAAAATTAAGTGAGGCTGACCAGAAATGTTGAATGCTAACATTACTATTCAAGAGATTACTATTCAAGAGATACTGGATGCGTTTAATGCCTTCCCCAACGGGAAGGCTCCTGGCCCTGATGGCTTTTGTATCGAATTTTATAAGCAATATGCTGGTAAAATTGCACCCCTTATGTTGTGGATGTTCAATCATTCCTTTTGTAAGCAGAAATTTCCTCCTTCTCTCTACTTTGCCAATATTTCTTTACTTCTTAAGAAAGGCAAGGATGAGACTAATGTGTCCTCTTTTCATCCAATTGCTCTTCTTAATACTGATTTAAAAGTGTTCCCCAAAATTTTGGCAACTAGATTAAACCAATGCATTTTAACTATTATTCACCCCGACCAGGTCGGCTTTGTCCCTAATAGATTCTCCTTTTTCAATGTCAGACGTTTTCTAAATATAATCTATTCCAAACAAAAATCTCACTCTAAATTGGTAATTATTGCATTCGATGCAGAAAAAGCTTTTGATCAAGTGGAATGTATCGAATTTTATAAGCAATATGCTGGTAAAATTGCACCCCTTATGTTGTGGATGTTCAATCATTCCTTTTGTAAGCAGAAATTTCCTCCTTCTCTCTACTTTGCCAATATTTCTTTACTTCTTAAGAAAGGCAAGGATGAGACTAATGTGTCCTCTTTTCATCCAATTGCTCTTCTTAATACTGATTTAAAAGTGTTCCCCAAAATTTTGGCAACTAGATTAAACCAATGCATTTTAACTATTATTCACCCCGACCAGGTCGGCTTTGTCCCTAATAGATTCTCCTTTTTCAATGTCAGACGTTTTCTAAATATAATCTATTCCAAACAAAAATCTCACTCTAAATTGGTAATTATTGCATTCGATGCAGAAAAAGCTTTTGATCAAGTGGAATGGAATTACAGGTGCATCTCAATAAATTAGAATGTCGTGGAAAAGTTCATTTATTTCAGTAATTCAACTCAAATTGTGAAACTTGTGTATTAAATAAATTCAGTGCACACAGACTGAAGTAGTTTAAGTCTTTGGTTATTTTAATTGTGATGATTTTGGCTCACATTTAACAAAAACCCACCAACTCACTATCTCAACAAATTAGAATACTCCATAAGACCAATAAAAAAAAATTTTTTAGTGAATTGTTGGCCTTCTGGAAAGTATGTTAATTTACTGTACATGTACTCAATACTTGGTAGGGGCTCCTTTCGCTTTAATTACTGCCTCAATTCGGCGCGGCATGGAGGTGATCAGTTTGTGGCACTACTGAGGTGGTATGGAAGCCCAGGTTTCTTTGACAGTGGCCTTCAGCTCATCTACATTTTTTGGTCTCTTGTTTCTCATTTTCCTCTTGACAATACCCCATAGACTCTTCAGTCTGTGTGCATTGAATTTATTTAATAAACGAGTTTCACAATTTGAGTTGAATTACTGAAATAAATGAACTTTTCCACGACATTCTAATTTATTGAGATGCACCTGTATATCTTAACTACTATTAAAGAATTTAATTTAGGAGATAGGTTCTCCTCTTGGGTCAGTATGTTGTATCATCATCCATGCGCATCTGTTTTAACTAATCTTGATAGATCGCCACAATTTGAGTTGCATAGGGGCACACGACAGGGGTGTCCACTTTTACCCCTGTCATGTGCCATTGCCATAGAACCTCTGGCAATTGCTATTAGACACCATCCGCAGATTCTGCCCTTAAGCATAGGTCAGGTAGATCATATCATATCTCTTTATGCCAATGACGTTCTTTTAAACCTTTTGGATCCAGAGCACTCTGTTCCACCCTTGTTGGATTTATTAAGCTCATTTAGTAACTTTTCAGGTTATTCTGTTAATTGGCAAAAATGCCAATTCATGCCCATTGGCAACAATATAGATCCAGTCTTCATGCAGAGTATGTCATTTAAATTGGCTCCGGATATGATAAAATACCTTGGCGTGGTTGTCCTTAAGAATCCAAAGGATTTAGTTAAATTAAATTTTCTCACGCTACTAGACAACTTGAAGCAGGACATAGAAAGATGGAGATCACTCCCCATATCAATGATTGGCCGCATCAATGCAGTTAAAATGGTGAGCTTTCCGAGATTCTTATATCTTTTTCAAAATTGACCTGTTTTCCTACCCAAATTATTCTTTAAAACTCTTGACTCCATTATTATGCCTTTCATATGGGATTTTAAAAGTGCTCGTATATTGAAGACTCATTTGCATAAACCTAAGCAATTGGGGGGTCTGGGTTTGCCTAACTTTCGTCAGAATTTTTACTGACGAATTGCAGAGTTTTAATGTATTGGCGGGATTCTTTTCCAGGTATTTTTCAAGCAGACACTCCCTCCTGGTCAGTGATAGAACAAAGTGCCTTTCATTCTTCTCTTTCTGCTTTGCTTTTTTTAACTCCCCTGCCTAATAAAGAGGTTCCCATAAATAATTTAATCCTTAATAACTCTATCAAAATATGGTACCAAATTAGAAAGGTGATTAAGTTACCAAATACTTCCCCACTTACTCCTATCTGTTATAATCATGCATTTAAACCCTCTCTTACAGATAAAGTTTTTTAAGGAATGGCAAGACAAAGGAATTTTCATTGTTAAAGATCTATACATTAATAAATCTTTTGCCTCTTTTTCTCAGCTCAGTGAGAGATTCAACCTTCCATCTCATTTTTTCCGATACCTTCAGGTCCGGAACTATGTTTGTTTAAATATCTCAGTTCTTTACCAAGGTCTATAACTGTGTTTTACTCCCCGACCCAATGATAGCAATTTTTGGTTGGTCAGATTTGCTTGAGTCCTCAGCGGAAGGTACGGTTACCTTTCCAATATGGTATGATTGTAGCTAAGAAAGTTATTCTGCTTTTGTGGAAGAAAAATGTTAGGCCTCTCTTTTCTGACTGGTTAACTGGACTTACTTCTACTTTACATCTGGAGAGAATCAGACACACCATTTCTGGGAACTGTGACAATTTTGACAAAATGTGGGAACCAGTTTTTACTTTTCTGATGAGCTACAAGGACTAATGATGTATTCATTTAGATTGGTAGCAATCTTTTTTTTTTTTACTATTGTGATTACTTTTTGTAGGATATGTTGGTCTTGTATACCGTCATTCTCTTTCATATTTTTGTGCTTCATTTTACTCATTGCACAGATTGTTGTTATATGAAGGGTCTGTTTGTCTGTTGTTGTTTGTTCTTCATGTCTGCAAAACTATAATAAAAATAATAATTAAAAACGTCCGATGTGTTTTAAATAAAATGACTTTTAACATTTAAATATAACACATTGGCAGACTGTAAAGCTTGTATTACTATTGTTTTTACTATAGCCCTGCAGTGCAAACATTAATTTGAATGAATTATTGAAATTCGTTTGTATTGTGAGGTAAATTTGCAAATGGTCCCTATAGCAGCCTAGACGATAATGCAGCGAATATCAAATATAAACTGACTTTATTAACAAACTTTATGATAAATGCCTACAAATGACAGTCCTGTGGTACATTATGTTATTTTGTTGAAATGTAGTTTTTAAAATAAAAAAGTATTACATCAAATTATGTAATTGGTCAGCGAAGAAAGACATGCCGAGGCTGCATTTTGCGCCAGCCCCTGATAACCGAGAGGAGAATTTCTTTTGCAGAAATCAGCTAAATCTAACAAATCATCCACAATCCCTCTCCAAACACGTTCAGATTCCCCTGACATTTTGTGTCGCTTGAATCCGTCTTCATACTCCCGCTGTAATGATGTAAAGCTCTTCTCACTGTCCAATGTGTTGTTACATTCACAAGTGAGAGAGGGGTTGGCTCTTCAAATCGAGGCGAAAGTTGATTGGTTGCTCCCACGTGTGTACTGTCCAATGGCATTTTTTTTAACTCGATTGACAAAAGGACAAAGAAAAGCAATTGGCAAATAGAGAGAGAAAAGCGATTGCTAAATGCATTTTTAAAAAGCGATTTAAAATGTGTATTAAAAAATATTTATTAATGTACTTTTTATTGTTTTATTAATCCACGTTTTAAAACATTAATTAAATAAACAGTTTTAAATGTGTCTGTTTATTTATACATTAAAAATATATATATATATATTAAATTTATTGTTTTATTAAACTACATTTAAAAACACGAATTAAATAAACATCTTTAAATGTGTCTATTAATTTGTCCATTTAAAAAGTGATTTATTTATATACATTTTTATGTTTGAATTATTAAATCAATAAATTGATTCTTCATTTTATTTTTAAGTGGCACTCTCGGTCCTCCATAGCTGGATGACTTAAGTGATCAATTGTAAAACATGTGAAACGCAAGTAATGGAAGAATTGCGTTGAGATTATGGTGTTAATACTAAATCCAACCAGGAGAGGTCGCTAGTTTCCAGACAATCCCCGTAGTAGTAGTAGAAGTAAACGCTAATGTGAAAGTGTACTAAAATAAAGAAAAAAAATACAAAATAAAGAAAAAATGACAGTGAAAATCGTGTTTTTCAGTAAAGATGGTGAACGGATTATCTTTTTACAAAGTTCAAGGATACCTATATATGTTTGTTTTTTTTGGAAACGAAAGGAAAGATTTTAATGTAAATTGTAATATTTTAATTAAGATCTTAATGAAAATACTCATGAAAGATACACCAGTCACGCCAGAGTTGCTCTTGTATTAGTTTTACTAGTATAAAACTGTAGTTAATTTTCGTAAGGGGTCGTCAACAAAACCTTTTTGCCAAATGCATACATGTTCTTTAATATATTTTTATATATGGTAATATGTGGGATTATTGTAATACCATTTCTAATAACTATTTTTTGAATAAGCCCTTTTTAACTGTTCTCTGAGGTTGTGTTGGGAATGTTCTGTTGGCTAGTAATCTAAAAAAAAATCTAGCGACGGCCCTGACCTTGCGCCTTGGTATGAAGGAGAAGAAATGCTGGCTCTTGTCACTCTTGAAGTTGCCCATAACGTCTTTCAGAAGAGAAATATGGAAAAGTTGAAGGTGTACGAAACTCTCAGACAACAACTGGATAAAGGTATGTAATGGGCTTTCTGCTACTTCTGCTAGTTTTATTCACTTCTGCTTTGCCTGATTTGTAGATGAGATTACTCAAAAGGGCTTTGATGCCAGAATAAAGGATTTATTGCTTGAACGTGGTGCAGAAGGAACATCAGATATCCTGTTTTTTATCTTTAAAGATTGGCAAGACTTATATTAATTTAATTAATTTTCTTTTATATACTTTGTTTTTCTCTTTAATATTCTAGAGACCAGCAAAACAAAAAATCCGAAGGCATTCATAGGTAAGACGACAAAAACATACAGTGTCCTACAAGAAATGTTGTCACCCTTTGTAAATATGTGCAAAGTGGGCCTAGTCTTCAACTTTTAAAGAGGTAATGGCATGCCTTTTCATCATTCTGAATTTAACATCTAAAACCTGTGGGATGACCTGATGAGGAGAGCCCATTAGCATAGACCTCTGAATCTGAAGAATGGAGGAATAGTCTCAGATACCTTGTCATGCATTCATCATTATGCATAGCAGAAGATTCATAGCTGTTACTCTGGGAAAAAAGGGGGTTTGAAATATTATAGACACAAATATATTTGGTTAACAAATAATTGTTAGAAAACTTTAATATTTTTTCACTTTTTAAAACATTATTAATAGATACATCTTTAGAGATTATTTTGAATAAAATACCAAGACAATAAACACACATTTTTCTATACCCTGGTAAAAAAAAAAAAAAAAAAGTCAGTTGAAAGTCAGTTCAACTGTCATTATAAAAGAGTTGTTTTGTTTGCTTCGTTGCCAGTTCTTTCATTTCAAAATGATTGTTTAACGGAAATCTTATGTCTGTATTACAGATGCAGCACAATTTTTTACCAAGGCAAAACCATGAATGAAACCACAAGTGAAGAAATGCCAGTTTCCCCTCCGTCAAAAAGGAAAACCCCTCTTAAAGGTTGGTTGTGGCAATTATTAAGTCGGCTTGAAAAAGCCAACTGACTGAACTACTGCTTAGACTTTTTATTATTATTAGTTAGCTTTCTCAAGCCAAAATTACTGAAATGCTAATTAAAATGATTATTATTATTTTGCTGATCCAAATTCAGACTCACCAGTTGCAGTGAGATCCACTAATGCTGATAAATCCTTAAAGGGTTAGTTCACCCCAAATTAAAATTTGATATGAATTACAGATTACAGTAACCATGGATGTCCAGCTCCAAAAAAGAGCACTCTCAAAAGCCATGTGATATGTTTTAATGTGGAAGAGAAACTAGATCAAGAAGAATCTTGGTCAATTGTTATTTTCCATTTTGAATATTCAAAAAGGTCCTTATTTCATTACAACACAAAGATAATCAACAACATGCTTTTTGACTATGAAGAAAGCTTCAATAAATGTCAAGATTTTAAGAATAATAAAAATGAGTGCATTTATCAATATTATGATAGTGATGATATCACTATTCAAAAACTATTATATTACATTACATTGTCATTCCTTAATGATGCATTTAATTTAGTTACAATGTTTATTCTTAAGGTTTGTAAACCCCCAAATTTGTAAACAGTACAGTAGTGTTAAATTGTCATGCATTTCAGTTATATGCATAAATCATGCATTTCATTAGGTTAGTTTTGCCACTGTCAAGACATCAGGTTAAGTAATGTACACAACAACATAACATTTTGAAAAGGATTGTGGTCCGTGAGATAAAAAATGAGCTCATGATTTACTTAACTTAATCAGTCCACTGTTGTATTCTAACTGTTACTCCTGGTCAAAAACTTCCATAATTTTATAGTTTATATGTGGGACTTATTTACCACTAATGCCGAGTTCACACTGCACGATTTTAGCCCGATTTTTCACTCGCCGACAGGTTTTGCGAAATCGCCGACAAATGCCCGAAATCGGAGGCAAATCGGTGCTCGTTCATGCGAGTGACAATCACGCAGTGTGAATTATCAAAGACGCGATCTGAGGGAATCGCCGACAGGTCGCAGACGCCCGTGAAATATTTGGCATGCTAAATATCTAGAGCTGTCGGCGATTCACAATCTCGCTGTGTGCAATGGTTTCTGACTGAAAACTACATCGGCGATGACCTACAGCCAATGAGAGACCAAGATACAGGGCAGAGGGAAGTTCGGGGAGGAGTTTTAGACCAGAATATCAGTATTTTAATAGATATATATATACTTTTTTTTAAATAATTGCAGTCTTGCTTGCGAGAACTCCGGTCTGACGCACGCCTG
>NW_015629549.1:87051-92550 GCF_001515625.1 Sinocyclocheilus rhinocerous
GACACGTCGCCGACGCCCGCAAAATATTTGGCATGCTATAATATCTGGAGCTGTCGGCGATTCACAATCACGCAGTGTGCAATGATTTCTGACTGAAAACTACATCGGCGATGACCTACAGCCAATGAGAGACCAAGATACAGGGCAGAGGGAAGTTCGTGGAGGAGTTATAGACCAGAATATCAGTATTTTAATATATATATATGAACAATTATATCATACAGAAACAAGCGCCTACATTTGCTTGACCAGCCACAACATCAGCATAACAGTTACTGCTAAATTATTTACCTCCAACTCTCTTTGCAGAACACCCAATCCCTGTTCCCTGCATCTCCCTCTTGCATAATCTGTTTTTCTTTTTCTCCTTGTAGCTGGAAATCTGCTCACAGACTATTTGCGGGCTATATATATATTTTAATAATTACAGTCTTGCTCACGAGAAGTCCGGTCTGACGCACGCGGGTTCTGGCGTTATTTCCTTATCATTTCTCTCGTGTGTTTTGTTGTGAAACGTAGTTTGCGGACCAGACAGAGCTGTCGGCGATTCTTCCTATTGTGAAGTCATGCAGTGTGAAACCTCCTGTCGCCGATCCATCGTGCAATGTGAACACAGCAGCAACTGAATGCTACCCCAGATAGTCACGCAGTGTGAAAACAACGGTGATCTGACGAGTTTGAAAATCGTGCAGTGTGAACTCGGCATAAGTGTAATGTAGTGAAGTGAAAAACATGAATATTTATCAATGCATAAAATATAGTATTGCATAAAAACTAGTGCCTGTAACTGAACCCAGAATACTTTAAATATACTTCATAAATTGTATATCTACTTTTTGTCCTTCTGGAGCTTGACATCTGTGGTCATAATGAATTGCCCTTGTGTAGAAAATGTTATAAACATCGTTACTTTTTCCCTTTTGTGTTTTAAGTGGAAATAATACAACCATATGCAACAGCATGAGAGTGATTAAATCATGGCAGAATGTTAATTTTAAGGCAATCTAATTGATTTTTCAGAACAAAGTGCAAGTGGGTACACTCCTCCACAACTTGTTGCAGAGAAACCCATCCAGGAAGGCATAGGATCTGCAGAAAAAGATGGATGTCCACAAAATCAAGTGTTTTATGTTTTGTCCAATGTTGTCACCATATTAACATCATGTAAGTAATATTGCCAACCAAGACACATAAGTTTACAATATTTTTTGTTAATTAGGATTAAAGTGGATATATTCTTTAAATGCATGAAATAATATCATTTTTTTCCAATCTCAACTTTATTAAAAATACACTGAACAAAATTATAAACGCAACACTTTTGTTTTTGCCCCCATTTTCATGAGCTGAACTCAAAGATCTAAGACTTTTTCTATGTACACAAAAGGCCTATTTCTCTCAAATCTGTCTAAATCTGTGTTAGTGAGCACTTCTCCTTTGCCGAGATAATCCATCCACCTCACAGGTGTGGCATATCAAGATGCTGATTAGACAGCATGATTATTACACAGGTGTGCCTTAGGCTGGCCACAATAAAAGGCCACTCTAAAATGTGCAGTTTTATCACACAGCACAATGCCACAGATGTCGCAAGTTTTGAAGGAGCGTGCAATTGGCATGCTGACTGCAAGAATGTCCACCAGAGCTGTTGCCCTTACTATTTTTAATAGCATTACCAATTACGTTACTTAAGGGTTGGATATACTGGTGCCTATATAATTCCTATTCTTAATTCTTCTAAAAACAAGACTATTTTCTCAGCTTTTTAATAATAATGTATTTGAGTATAACAGTATAACAAATTAAGAAACTAAAGCGTCATTTTTGATTAAAAAAAAAATGTCCTCATCATATTCCATTAGCTTAGCATACAGAACCGTGACGTCATCACTCCCCTACATGTACGCAAACATTAAACCGAAGCGTTTCAAGAGGAAATGCTGCTGCATTTAGCTAATCCTAAAACTCTGATTTATATCTTAAGACATTGTTTTTACTGTTTGACTGGGTTATTATATTCTGGTCTGGGTTAATCTGAGCGCGCGGCCTTCAGAAATCCTCTCAGAGCCGTTAGCACGCGGCTAACACTCACCATCCCTCGACGTTCCCATCAGCTGATCCAGCAAAGCTTTCATCTGAGCCTGGGCCGACATCCTGACACGATTAACTCGCTCGCCTTACAAAGGTGATGGTGATTTTACCCTAAAATGAAAGTTTTAATCATCGGCGAACCGCTTCGCTCCAGTGTCTGTCGCCGCCGTCACTCTCTTCATTAGCGAGAGAGCAAACAAAACGAACTCAAACGAGTGAGCGGCCAATCAGAGCGCGCTACGCAATCTTAAAGAGGAAGTGTATTTTATATTGAATATATTTTACTATATATTATTATTATTACATTTTTTTTGTATTCTTTGTTTTATAAAATAAATAATAATAATTAAGAAACTCAAATGTATAACAAAACCTGTAACATACTTACTAACATCAATAATATTCAATTTAGCAGTTACAAAGATTAATTTTAACTAATCGTTTATATAATATATTTTACTATACTGAACAAAATAATAAACGCAATACTTTTGTTTTTGCCCCCATTTTTCATGAGCTGAACTCAAAGATCTAAGACTTTTTCTATGTACACAAAAGGCCTATTTCTCTCAAATATTGTTCACAAATCTGTCTAAATTTGTGTTAGTGAGCACTTCTCCTTTGCCGAGATAATCCATCCACCTCACAGGTGTGGCATATCAAGATGTTGATTATGCAGCATGATTATTGCACAGGTGTGCCTTAGGCTGGTCACAATAAAAGGCCTCTAAAATGTGCAGTTTTACTGTATTGGGGGTCCGGGGGGGTCCGAAAACCAGTCAGTATCTGGTGTGACCACCATTTGCCTCACGCAGTGCAACACATCTCCTTCGCATAGAGTTGATCAGGTTGTTGATTGTGGCCTGTGGAATGTTGGTCCACTCCTCTTCAATGGCTGTGCGAAGTTGCTGGATATTGGCAGGAACTGGAACACGCTGTCGTATACGCCAATCCAGAGCATCCCAAACATGCTCAATGGGTGACATGTCCCATTCATTAAATTAAATTAATTAAACACTTTACAATAAGGTTCATTAGTTAATAGTAGATAACTGTATTAGTTCACATGAACTAAGAATGTACAATACTTCTACAGCATTTATCGATCTTAATGTTTATTTCAACATGTACTAATGCATTATTCAAATCAAAAGCTGTATTTGTTAACATTAGTTAATGCACTGTGTACTATTGTAAATGTACTGTTCATTGTTAGTTCATGTTAGTTAATACATTAACTAATGTTAAGAAATTACCTTATTGTAAAGTGTTACCAATTGACACGGTCGCTACTGTGAGGGAGCGCGGAGCGAGGAACAAGGAGACGAGTAGTACATCAACAAGGAGATTTTAATGACATCAAGGGAACCAGGAAAACACACGTAGCAGGAGAGGTTGACACATTCAATATCGAATGAGGAAACATGGAAGCACACACGGCTTAAATAATAAGGGAGCTAATGGGACACACCTGTGATCATTAGAACTAAATGGGGAACACCAGGAAACACATAAATAATCATAATAAGCAAATAAGCAAAACACAAAACACGGAACAGAGTCTGACATTACTCCCACCTCCCGGAAGGTGCGTCCTCGCGCCACACAACATCCAACAGGGGGGGGGGGCGCTCTGGAGGACCCTCAGGACAGACACGGGACGGCGGGCCTCCAGAGTGATACCCGTTCGGGGCGCCATGGCGGAGCAGGCAGCTTGGGGCGCCATGGAGGATCGGGGAACTCAGGAGGCCATGGCAGATCAGACAGTTCAGGGGACCATGGCAGAGTAGGGAACTCAGGAGGCCATGGCAGATTAGACAGTTCAGACCTTAAGATAGTCTATGCATCTGTGCACTGTTTTTGTATGTTTTTGATCTCTCTGCTCTTGTGTGTCGACATGTTTGTGTTCCAGATGGGTGTGGCCTCTGTTAACCAGCTGGAGATGGTGATTGGTGATGGTGACACCCTACCCAGATATAAGGACCGCCCCAAACACTCATCTGGGGCATTTTGAGCCTCGTTGACTTCATACCGTTGTGTTTTGCTAACGTTCTGATTAACTGTTTCTTGCTATTGTTTGTATCGCCGTCATTGTTGTTGTTTGGTTGTGAAAAAGTCTCGTACCGGAGAGAGAGATATTCTGAGTGGATTGAATCTGTTTAGTGTTTGTTATTGTAAGATCAAATTCTAAAACCCCTGTTTATCTGAACATTGCTTGTCTTGACTACGATTTGGATTCTGATTCTGCTGTGTGTACGCCCGGAAACTTTGTAAATATCTTTGTAAATATTCTTGTAAATACTAGTTTGCCAAATTAAGGGACACAGGGGGTTAGACGCCATTTTATTTATATGTATCTTTTTTTCACTTTGTTTTTGATTGAGGGAGGTAGGGAAGTTGGTCTGTATTTTTTTTTTTTCTTTTTTCCGTTTGAGGTTATTTAGTTGTCAAAGAAAAGTCTGTTTTGTTTATTGTTTTGACCTTGTTTGCCCCTGAAGATACTCCCGTTTAAAGAAAATAAAATAGTTTATTTGGCATCTCTCTGGTGTGAACTCAAATCCTTTTTCTGTTACGGCTAACCCCTAGAGGTCGTAACAGGGCCAGGATCAGACAGTTCAGGGGGCCATGGTGGATCAGACAGTTTAGGGAGGCCATGGCGGATCAGACAATTCAGGGGACCATGGCAAATCAGACAGTTCAGGAGGCCATGGCGGATCAGACAGCAGACAGTTCAGGAGGCCATGGCAGAGCAGGAAACTCAGGGGGCCATGGCGGAGTAGGGAACTCAGGAGGCCATGGCGGATCAGACAGTTCAGGGGACCATGGCGGATCAGACAGTTCAGGAGGCCATGGCGGATCAGACAATTCAGGGGACCATGGCAAATCAGACAGTTCAGGAGGCCATGGCCGATCAGACAGTTCAGGGGGCCATGGCGGAGTAGGGAACTCAGGAGGCCATGGCGGATCAGACAATTCAGGGGACCATGGCAAATCAGACAGTTCAGGAGGCCATGGCGGATCAGACAATTCAGGGGACCATGGCAAATCAGACAGTTCAGGAGGCCATGGCGGATCAGACAATTCAGGGGACCATGGCAAATCAGACAGTTCAGGAGGCCATGGCGGATCAGACAGTTCAGGGGGCCATGGCGGAGTAGACAGTTCAGGAGGCCATGGCGGAGCAGCCTCCGTGGCCTTGGCCTTGGCACTCGGCCCGGCCACTATGGCCGGAACCCTATAGCCCCCCCCCCCAAAAAAAATAAATTATTGCGGGTTCTGAGGCCCTCCGTAAGCCTGAAGAAAGAGCAGCGGCCCTCCCTGGGCTTGACTCGGGAACTGTGGCCCACCGTGGGCTGGACGTGGGAACTGGAGCCCTTTCAGGAGCGGACTCAGGGGCTGGAGCCGACA
>NW_015629549.1:93246-96466 GCF_001515625.1 Sinocyclocheilus rhinocerous
GGAGCTCAGGGAGCCATGGCGGAGCAGGCAGACTAGGAGGCCATGGCAGATCAGTCAGACTAGGAGGCCATGGCGGAGTAGGGAACTCAGGAGGCCATGGCCGATCAGACAGTTCAGGGGGCCATGGCGGAGTAGGGAACTCAGGAAGCCATGGCGGATCAGACAGTTCAGGGGACCATGGCGGATCAGACAGTTCAGGAGGCAATGGCGGAGTAGGGAACTCAGGAGGCCATGGCAGATCAGACAGTTCATGAGGTCGTGGTGGAGTAGGGAACTCAGGAGGCCATGGCGGATCAGACAGTTTAGGAGGCCATGGCAGAGCAGCCTCCGAGGCCACGGCCCCAGCCCCCACCCCGGCCTCTACGGCTGGAGCCCTATAACCCCCCGCCCTCAAAAAAACACTTGGGGAGAATTACGGGCATCTTGGCTGGAACAGGGTCATGAGGGCGCTCTGGAGGCGTGGGCACCTGAGGGCACTTTCGAGGAGCGGGCTCTGGAGGGCGCCTGGACTAAACTCGGGGACTGGAGCCCTCACTGGGCTAAACTCTGGGACTGGAGCCCTCACTGGGCTAAACTCTGGGACTGGAGCCCTCCGTGGGCTAAACTCGGGAACATGAGCCCTCCGTGGGCTAAACTCAGGGGCTGGAGCCGACACTGGAGCGAGCTCTGGGGCTGGAGCCGACACTGGAGTGAGCTCTGGGGCTGGAGCCAACACTGGAGCGAGCTTAGGGACCAGAACCAATCGCCTTCTCCTCCTTTGATTCCCTGTTAGGTTCGGGGTGAAAGGCGTGGTCGGCGGATTTGACACTGGAGCGTCCGGCGGGCTTGACTGAGGAACGGCTGGCGGGCTAGACTTCGGAGTGGCCGGCGGGCTTGACAATGCCGCGGCCAGCGGACTTGACAACGGCGCAGCAAAGCGCACGGCGGTTTCCATTCCGCGGGGAGAAACTAACGGGAAACAAAACAGTTTCAAAAGCAAAAAACAAACACGAGGAGAAGAGGCGCCGCTTACTGTCTTGGTCAGGTATTCTGTCACGGTCACTACTGTGAGGGAGCGCGAAGCGAGGAACGAGAAGATGAGGAGTACATCAACAAGGCGATTTTAATGACCTCAAGGGAACCAGGAAAACACACATAGCAGGAGAGATTGACACATTCAATACCGGAAGGGGAAACATGGACACACACACGGCTTAAATAATAAGGGAGCTAATTGGACACACCTGGGATCAATAGAGCTAAATGGGGAACACCTGGGGCCTGTACCATGATGGTAGATGAACAATTCAGAGTTATAGGATTAGTTTCAAGTTGACAAAACCAAACCACTCCAATCCGGCTTTGTTGGTACCATGATGCTGATCATCAACTTTCTTTGTCAACTCAGGCTTTGATCCTGAGTTTGTGGAGCGCGTGCACATGAATGTGTGACATCACTGGCGAACAGCCAATCACGAGCTTTGGTTAAAGGTTAAAGGTTTTGCTAAAGGTTAAGAGATTGAAGAATATAATGAATTTAAATGCATTTACAATGAAAAAAAGTACTTGTTCATGAAAGAGGACAAATAAAAGAAATTATCTTGCTCAGTCACAAGTGAAACTTGTTAAGTTAGTTTATATAGTTGGAAATATACAGCGATAGAGACTCGAACATATAAGGTCATGTAGTCATTTTTTAAAAAGCGTTACCTATTGATTCTACAGCAGTAGTTATATCATACATTTTGTGTCAGATTGGTGATTTATGACCTGATTTATGACCCCTGTCAGCGTTGATTGACAGGTTGTCATATGTCAAATGTGTACATGGACAGATTTATGACCTGATTTATGGCTATATGATCCCTCTGTCACCCTGACTGCCATGTCACCAGAGTCTTATCACTACTTCTGACAGTGAAGGTGGTTGTGGGGTCTAACTGACAGTGGATAAGAGTATCCTATGTGTGCTTGTGTTAATGGCTTTACAACATTCATCTCATATAGATGTGCACAGTATCATGCTTTAGACAACGAATCAACACTTTGTCTGATTCTTTGGGATCACACCCCAAAAATTAGTATACTAAACTTTAAGTATAGGCAGAATCATATATGTAGTGTTTACTTTTTGTTGTTATTTAAGAAATGTTTTCATTTTAATCCAACCCATAGATAGTATGTATACTGTAAAAGAACAAATATACATTTTTACTTAAAACTTCTAAGTAAAATAATTACACCCACAATTTTAAATCATGTTTAAAAGGTTAAACACATTGTGTTACTAAAGCGAGGCATGCTGTCTATTGTCTTTAATTTTAACTTTAAAATAGTCTGATGACCAGTATTGTTTCTTTAAAAAATTAATGCACCCAAGTGCTTTTCTCACATGAGTAGAAAACTCTTTTGATGGGTTTGTGACAAACACATATATATTTTTTACTTCAGAAAACTTTTTTTTTTTTTTAAATGTATGACTGAACTTTTCTCATTTGACAGACCTACGTTTCAAATTATTTACCTGGCCTTTAACACTTGGTGTAAAATTTCTTACCTAGAACACAAAACTTATACACTTTAAAATGAATTTACTATGACAAGTGACACAATATACAGTTCTCATACTATGTGTGTAAATAGCTGTGCTAAAACATTTATGACTATTTTTGCACGCCAACAGATTTTGTCAGGGATGTGTAAGAATCACAATGTTTTGTAAATGACATTTTTCTTACATCACTAGATTTAGTCATATTATCAAGATTTCGGATAGCCGTTCACAATTTGTTTGTTGGACTGTGTATGTTTTTAAGTGAAGACATCTCTTTGTGAGCTGTCATCATAATAAGAATAAATGAAAATTAAGTAACAGTTTTTCTCTTTGAGATATTTCTTTTAGTGCAACTTTGTGTCTGTTGTGTCTGTCCGATCACATGAAGCATCAACACAAAATTAAGTCTTGCTGTTTTACCCTTAAAACTATTACAACTATTACAAACCAAACTATTGCACTGAAAGCCGCACATTCTTTAAAGTTTGAGCATGTTAAAGTTTCTACGCTCTTGTAAAGAGTATAGATACATT
Source organism: Sinocyclocheilus rhinocerous (assembly GCF_001515625.1). Taxonomy (NCBI): domain Eukaryota; kingdom Metazoa; phylum Chordata; class Actinopteri; order Cypriniformes; family Cyprinidae; genus Sinocyclocheilus; species Sinocyclocheilus rhinocerous. Next base: position 96,313 of record NW_015629549.1, read on the forward strand.
TCATCCATAACCTTTCGTGCATTCAAGAGACCAAATCACTAAGAAAGAGAGTCAAGCAAGAAAATAAATGTTTATAATGCATATAGAATTCAGAAAATCTGTTTCATAAACAATTGTGAAAGTTTTTAAATGCGGATTTGTAAATTATATTTTT
>NW_015629549.1:105347-105639 GCF_001515625.1 Sinocyclocheilus rhinocerous
CAGGGATATGGCACATCTAAGAATCACAATGTTTTATTAATTACTCTGTTTTTTCTCTTACACCACTAGATTTAGTCATATTATCAAGATTTAGGATAGCCGTTCACAATTTGTTTGTTGGACTGTGTATGTTTTTAAGTGAAGACATCTCTTTGTGAGCTGTCATCATAATAAGAATAAATGAAAATTAAGTAACAGTTTTTCTCTTTGAGATATTTATTTTAGTGCAACTTTGTGTCTGTCCACGATATGCGATCACATGAAGCATCAACACAAAATTAAGTCTTGCTGT
>NW_015629550.1:0-430 GCF_001515625.1 Sinocyclocheilus rhinocerous
ATCATCTGACTATTTCTATCTATCTATCATCTGACTATTTCTATCATCTTACTATTTCTATCTATCTAACATCTGACTATTTCTATCTATCTATCTATCTATCTATCTATCTATCTATCTGTCTATCTATCTAATCAGACCATTTCTATCTATCTATCTATCTATCTATCTATCTATCTATTTCTATCTATCTATCTGACTATTTCTATCTATCTATCTATCTATCATCTGACTATTTCTATCTTTCTATCCTAGCGACATGCTAATCATGCTAGAAACGTACAAACAACATGCTAGAAACTTGCTAATCATGCTAGCGACATGCTATTCACTTGCTAATCATGCTAGCAACATGCTAGAAACTTGCTAATCATGCTAGCGACATTGCTAGTCACTTGCTAATCATGCTAGAAACATGCAAACGACATGT
>NW_015629551.1:0-6200 GCF_001515625.1 Sinocyclocheilus rhinocerous
AAAGGAAAAATTTAAATCGCATCATATGACCCCTTTAAAACATGAACGTGGAACTGAATGTGGCAGGATTGTTGAGCTGCATAAACAAGGCTTCTCGCAACGCATTATGGGACAAAAAAAGTCAAGTGGAAATATATATACAAGAGCATATAGACGTACCAGTACAAAAAATAAATAAAAAATTATATATATATATTAGAATAAACACCTTTTCAATATCACAGGACTCAGAGAACTTAAAATTGTTTATATATATATATATATATATAGAGAGAGAGAGAGAGATAGATAGATAGATAGATACAGTAAAGTAACATGGAAATCACCACAGTGGTACTTGGGGAAGTGAAGAACAAGAATCTGGTGGAGTTTGCATAAAACAATTTGATTTTCTTTTTTTATGAATTTTTAAAATATGTCTGTATAGCAACGTAAATAGCATTGGTCATGAATTTGGTAAGCAATTATTAAAAAAATACACAGTAAAGTAACATTACAGTCACCACAGTGGTACCTGGGGAGATGTAGAACAAGAATTTGCAGAAAACAATTGTAATTTTTTTTTATTTATTTTTTTTAATTAAATTCCAACATCAAGTGTCTCAGGCCAAAACATATACATATATATATGCATAAAACATTTTACAAAAACATTTTACAAACCCATTGCAAATGTTTTATTGAAAGTTTAATACATTAAATACAATTAAACAATAAAATACCTTTAAATAAGAAGTGCCTGTATAATGTGTTTTTAATTAGCCTATTATTATCAATTAATTGACTGTTGTTTCAGTTTGATACGCGCTCTGACCCACTCTTTTAAAAAAACATTTTTTGCAAAGGTTTCAAAGCTTTATGGCCATCACTACCACGCAACGCCATGCTTCTCCGAAGCGCATATGATATTTCTTTATGGCATTCCATAGTTTTATTATTTATTATTATTATTATTATTATTATTATATCCCTTGCATGATTTTACCTGTGACTACCATATTTTAATTTATTCATTTTATTTACAAAACATAGGTTGTGGGGAAATAACTGGACAGAAGGTGCTACCAGCAATGAGCAGGGTTGTCAGGTCTGCAAAGCCAAACCAGCCCAATTCTTATATTTGACAGTAATGCATATAATTTATATTTTGCATTTATTTGTTTGTTTGTTTGTTATTTTTGTGCACGACCATGGCAAGGAGGCATTTATGGAGATATTTTTGTCTGTACTACTTGATGTGAATCATGTTGCAGACAGACAGTTCTCGGTGGGTGAGGCATTTCACTAGTCAGTGATCTCTGATTATAACGGCAAATTCAATTATTCCTCCACAGGCACCACACCTCAAGACATTGTTCAGATGTTTTATTTCATGACATTTGTCAGGTTTTTGTCCTTAAAATGCTCTTGAGTGTAATTATTTCTAACATGTCTCATCCCAGGCCTCTGTTTGTTAATTCCAAAACATTATTTTAGACAGCTGTAACAAACATAAACCCTAATTTATTTAGGCTACTTGAAAAGTATCTACTTGCATTTATCTATATTAAATAGTTTATTTTCTGTTTCGCCTACATGTATATGATCACTGTATTTTGTCATGTGCTAAATATACCTGTAGTCACTAATATTTTCTTAATGTTTTCCTCTCAGACCTGGGTAGTTTTTATCAGTCTTCTTGTCTTCTTGATGTGTTGACCAGTTTCACTTCTTTCCAGATTTATCCAAAGCTGGTGTGATGTGTTGGCTTTTATGTGTGTGTGTGTCTTATGGTTTATTCACACACTAGTTCCTCTCATTGGGCTTCACAATTTACACTATTCTCTTTGAAATTTTTATTCATTTATTTATTTATTTTTACTATAGTACAGTATAAGATTCTCATAATTTGTTTACCCTGATGCCATCTAAGGTGTATATGAGTTTCTTCATCAGAACACAACTGCATATTTTTACTCTGATTAAAAACTGTCATTCATTTCTTCTTCAGGTGCATCTGGTGTTGATACAGACAGAGTGTTTGTGATGGAGGGAGAATCAGTCACTCTACACACTGGTGTTGAAACAAACCAACAAGACAGAATCAGATGGTATTTCAATGACACTCGCATCGCTCAAATCACTGGAGATCTCAGCCAGATCTGTACAGATGTTCAGTGTAATAAAGGTACTGAGAGATTCAGAGACAGACTGAAGCTGGATCATCAGACTGGATCTCTGACCATCATGAACATCACAACCACAGACTTTGGAGTTTATAAACTACTGATAAGCAGCAGCAACATCGACAATGAAAATAGCTTCAGTGTTATTGTACATGGTGAGTCATGTTTAAAAGGAACTCTCGTACATGTAAATCACTTAATGTGTTATTAGTTATCATTTTGTTGTGAAATTTAGCAAATTTACTGTTAAAGTGGAATTTGTAGGCTTGAATATAAATTCAGTTCAGTATGATTTACATTTTTTTCCCCCATTGGTTATTTTTATCAGTTACTTTCTACTAATCATCTATTCAAATACATCTCTTTTTTTTACAGTAATTTTTTTTCTCCCACCAGGAATCCGAAGTGCAAAGTATTTGGTTTAAAATTAGTTTAATAGCACAAAATGTGAATAAATGTTGCTTTTCAGACAGAAAGTCAATAGGTCTTTTTTTATTACTTTCATATCCACAGTTCTGTAATATTATGTGATGTTTCCCCCCAAAAGATCCTCCTGCAGCTGTTGGTTTGTGTTTCAGATGTTCCTGCTGCTGAACGAGATAAAATGAAGAGAAAGTCAGTGAAGGAGGGAGAATCTGTTACTTTACATTTGGATGGAGTAAAAAAAACAAATAATTTTAAAATGTGGTATTTTAATGACACTCTCATCACTGAAATCACTGGAGATCAGAGTAAGATCTGTACAAATGATCAGTGTAAGGAGAGATTCAGAGACAGACTGAAGCTGGATCATCAGACTGGATCTCTGACCATCATGAACACCAGAACCACAGACTCTGGAGATTATAAACTACAGATTAACAGCAGCAGATTCAACATCATAAAGACATTCAGTGTTACTGTCACTGGTGAGTATCATTTTAGTTAAGTGTTTTTTCACTTGAACCATTTTAGAAAACTGATACATTTAAATCGAACCAGTAAATGTTTTCGTTGTGGCCTGAACTTCGATTCAATATATAACTGAGATGAATATATAACTTTGTACACTGCTGTTTCTTGGTTTTCTTGCTGATTTAGCTGCTGTTCCTTACAAACCCACCAGATGACACCTTTATCAAATAAATCAATGTCATACAACTTTCTACTAAATATCAAGGTTTTGGTATCGTGGTTTATCAGTCCATCTCTAGTAAAAATGACTGTCTGTCTTTACCTGTTCCAGATTCAGCTGTTGCTGCTGTTGTTGTTGTTGTTGCTGCTGTTGCTGTTCTGCTGGTTGCAGCTGCTGGTGTGATTTATTGTCACCGCAGGCGATCTACACAAGTAAAACAAAATGGCAAGTATTGCATACAGATGATCTGACAAAAATAAATAAATCAAAATCTTTTAAATTACGTAAAAGTATGCATTTTTATTCTGATTGACCAAAGTAAATTTTTGTTATTGTTCAAGCAGAAAAAAGGACAAAGCACAATGATCAGGATCAGGTGAGATACTATGTGCACAAAATCTGTAAACACCTACACTATGAATTTACAACGTATTGACTTCTTTGAAAACTGTTAACGCTCCGATATAGTTCAAGCAAAATTGAATAACTAACTGGTATGATGTCATTTTGAACAAAATTAGGCCAAAACAAAGTTCGTTTTGTTGGAGTTTGGGAATTTGAAACGACTTGCTTTGAATTGGTCTGTGGCAGTTATGCAGTAGGTATGTGTGGCTCTGGGGCTCCACCTTCTTTGATGTAGAAATCTTCTCCAGTTCATTTAATCTGTTCAGTCCCTCGAGATCAGATGTCCGTGAGTAAAAACATGAATACTCTGGAGAGCTGCTTTATAGAAACTGAAGAAATTATTCTAATTTGAAAGGCTGGAAGAACCTCAGATAGTTTCTACTGAAAAATATAGACATCGGTTTTCACATCTCACTGAGAGAAGATGTGGGAAAGCCTTTCTTCTCACCTATATATTTGTTCATTTTCCCCCACTTCCTTCCCTTCACTCACTTAACTCAGAATAGTCAATAGCAAAATATAATGTTCTACATATTCATGATATTCACAGTCATGTATCATTTGAAATGTCTCAATCTTACAAGAATTAGACTAAAATGTAATAAATATTCTAAGAATTTAGAGATATGTTGCTTATTGTAGAGGAAAAAAACATTTTTTTAGTGTAACCGAATCATCAATATTTTTTTCACAATCATTTGTTTCACCTTCTGTGAATCTTTGTCCTTTCTTTCAGGAGAATGGTGGAGAAGAATCGTCCCTTATTGGTGCTGCTGAAGAGGAATCTGATGATAATACTAACAACACACTGAAGGGTTCTGATGGAGAGAAATCCCCTGATAATATTAACAACGCACTGAATGATCCTGCTGGAGAGAAATCCACTGATGAAACTAACAACACACTGAAGGATCCTGCTGGAGAGAAATCCACTGATGAAATTAACAACACACTGAAGGATCCTGCTGGAGAGAAATCCACTGATGAAACACACACACAGAAGGGTCCTGCTGCAGAGAAATCCACTGATAAAACTAACAACACACAGAAGGGTCCTGCTGGAGAGACATCCACTGATGAAACTAACAACACAGAGAAGGGTCCTGCTGGAGAGAAATCCACTGATGAAACTAACAACACACAGAAGGGTGCTGCTGGAGAGAAATCCACTGAAGAAACGCACACACAGAAGGGTCCTGCTGGAGAGAAATCCACTGATAAAACTAACAACACACTGAAGGATCCTGCTGGAGAGAAATCCACTGATGAAACTAACACACAGATTCTCAAGCCCCCCCGCCTCTGCTCACTCTTTTTTGGGCAGTGTAGAGTAGTGCTTGTTGTTTGTCATTTCACCTGTCACAAATGCAGACATGGTTTTATGTTTACGCGGCGCGATGCAAATGTACAGTATGTGGAAAATAATGTGTTTTTTTAACCTTAAACCGCATAAACACATTTCATTACACCAACTATACAAAAGAATGTTATTTTTAGCAGCATCATATGACCCCTTTAAGCTATTTCAAGTTTTGCTGATGATATTCTCTTGCTTTATACCTGTGGTAATTATGAGTAAATCATCATGTCATCATTGTGTATCAAACATAGGGAAAATAGAGGAAAAAAAAAATACTTACACTATTGCGCTATCCTTTACACTTTTGTCTTTTTTTAACCCTTTTAGTGGTGATTTAAAAATATTCTAGCGGTCCCCCCAGAGTGAGTTTTTTTTAAGGCGACCGTTATTTTAGAACGTTTTCCCTTACTGTTTCCATGGCGACGCGTCATGCTTGTCACGTGACACACCGCGCCCACAATAGGTGCGTTCGACTTGAAGCACCGCTACAGACGGCAGTCAACGAGAGTAGCCGCTTGCAGTCGGGGGCGGAGTTGAAAACGGAGCCGTCAAGCCGGACACTTTCTGCTCCCGTTAGTGACGCTCGCGCGGTGTTTGCATACTCTATCACAGATGAAGTTAATTAAATGCAATATTTGTCAAATACACAGATGTTTCAGAAACGTTTTCAAGAGCAACAGAAACACTTTTTATATACTGCTTAATACAGCGCCATCTGTTCAAGAATAAAGTTCAACGTAAATATATACTATTAAATACTAATAAAGTGGGGGTATATATGCTTTCATGATAAACGTGACTCAATATAACATTGCGACTACAGTAAAAAAGCTTTTAATGTTCTAAAAACACAGATTTATGAGCAGTATTGGATTTGAAGATGTTAGAAACACACGTCATTGTTGTCATGTGGTGAATTTGGCCAATCGTGAAACAGCTGTGTCGTCATCAGCACACCTGCAGTCGCTCTGAAAAAGCTGCGCCAGCTGAGTCAGCCGGCTGCTCTCGAAACGCTATCGCGGTACTTTGATACCACACGTGACAGTGACGTGGCGTCGGCACCGGTTCAAGTCGGACAAAATTTCTAACCGGCATGCAATGCTTCAAGTCAGCCGCCGATCGGTTTGCGCGGCGCCGCATGAAGTCGAACGCACCT
>NW_015629551.1:8640-8969 GCF_001515625.1 Sinocyclocheilus rhinocerous
TTCTAACCGGCATGCACTGCTTCAAGTCAGCCGCCGATCGGTTTGCGCGGCGCCGCATGAAGTCGAACGCACCTAATAACACGGTATGACAGATGGATCGCTTTTATTTTGTTTTTCCTTTTTTATTTAAAATATTCACAAACTTGCATACCATATCATGAACAATCTGATATTCTGATTTACAAATATGTGTAAATGGGCCCCTGCTGTTGGGGCTAAAGGCGCACAGTAATTAATATGATAATTAATAGAAGGCTGACTTTTCCATTTCTTGACATGACATGGTTAGATTCAGATGGTAAATATCATATATTATGTTGGGTGTCCAT
>NW_015629551.1:9007-10537 GCF_001515625.1 Sinocyclocheilus rhinocerous
TGTTACTACTGTAAATATATATAAAATTATTATTGGATCTCCTTCAATACTTTCAGAATCTTTACTTATTAAAACGATTTTGTTTCTGTATTTTAAAATATATATTTTAATATTAACATATTTTAATGACAGCATATTTATTGAAAAAATTTATTCTTTTATTTTTCAAAATAAGCAGAAAATAGTACAAACTTTGCTAAAGTGATTGTTTTGAACAAGTATTAATTTAGACATTATTTATCCCCTTAAGTGCCACCGGCCCACGGGTGGGCCCAATGGCGCTCTTTTTTGTTGTTGTCTTTTTTCTCTATCACATATTTTAGTAATCATCATAAATTTCATATCATTTGAAAGCTTAAAACTTCAGAATTCATCCTGTGAAAATGTTTAGTTTTTAAATCGGACATTGCTTTACCATGGAAATGGTACTTTAAAATCTTTTGGCCGTCTCCTCCCCTTAGTGGATGGAGTCAAGTGTCATATTACAAAATGTATTATGGTCTTGTAGAATCAAAAGTTTTTTTTAATCTTGGCAAAATACATATATTTGGAAAGGTCTGAGCCTCAAGATTTCATATTTGGTGGTTATTTTTTGATAGAAGTAGGGTACAACGGGGCTAAAGGCCCACCTTAAGAATAAATGTGCCATTCACTGCTCCTAAAATGTATAATTGCAGAAAAAACATATACGTTGAATTGAACATTAATGGAGCAACAGATTTTGTGTGAAAATAAATCATTCAAGTTGTTTATTTTGTTTAAAAATCTTATAAATGTATGAGGTGGCAAGAGGGGGCTTTTACCCCACACACGGGGCAAAAGGCCAAATTAAGTATAAACAAGTTATATAAGTTTAAATTTACTGTAAAGAAAATACACTGTACTAATTTTATTTTATTTTATATATAATAAATATTTTACATAACAGGTTTTACTCTAAAATTGCTTTAAAATTAAAGCCTAATGTCTAAATAAGTTATGTTCCAAATTTGAAGTTGATATGAAAAAAATGGAGGTTTCTGTGAGATTTTATTTAGGGTGTTATACCACAAACAGCCACCGAGTGCTATCCAAACTCCATTGATTTTTTTTGTTATGCATTTTTCTGTCACAAATGTCTAGATTTCTCTGTCAATATTACTTATATCACAAAATATGGAATCCTGAGACTCAGACCTTTCCAATTATATGTTTTTTGTCTAGATTATAAAAAGTTGTGATTCTAAAAGACCGTAATGCATTTTGTAATATGACACTTGACACCGCCCGCTAAGGGGGAGGAGACCACCAAAATATTTTAAAGTAACATTTCCATGGTAACGCTTGGTTCTCACAGGATGAATCTTGAGCTTCTAAGCTTTCAAACGATATATAATTTATGATAATGACTAAAAGATTTGATAGAGAAAAAGGACAACAACAAAAAAGAGCGCCAAGCGTCCCACAGGTGGGACTGTGACAGTTAAGTGGATAACCCCTTAAGTGCCACCCCCCCATTTTTTGACATTGACTTGAAAGTGCACTATCCAA
>NW_015629551.1:10826-11767 GCF_001515625.1 Sinocyclocheilus rhinocerous
ATTAAAGTATCAAAAAGTTATAGAAGTTTACATTTTTTTATTTTATTTTATATAAAGTAAATATTTTACAAAATATTTTTGAATCCAAAATTGATATAAAATTAAAGCCTTATGTCTAAATAAGTTATGTTCCAAATTTGAAGTTGATAAAAAAATAATCAGAATAATAAAAGAAGAGGTTCCTGTGAGATTTTATTTAGGGCATTATACCACAAACAGCCACCGGGTGCTAGCCAAACTCTGTAGAATTTTTGTTGATGCATTTTTCTGTCACGAAGGTCTAAATTTCTCTGTCAATATTAGTGTACAACGGGGCTAAAGGCGCCCCAGGGTAAAAGGCGCCTCTGATATTATTTTCATCTAAACTACTAGATGGCACAAAAACGTGGTGTAGCACTTTCCAAAACATCCGCTTTTCAAGATGCACGTGTATTTTTGTCTGACCCTTGATGCGATTGCGCGCAGTGGTGCAAAGTTGATTCTGTGCTTACTTGATCTAATATTTTATGTTTTTTAAAATGTTGTAGATTTAAGTAGCAAATGAGAATCGCTAAAATTAATGCATATATTTAGATTTTCACTTTATGATTTTCAGTTTTGTTTAAAAACCTTTCTAAATGATCTTGATGGTGATCTGTAATGTGACTTGATCCTTCAACGTGTTCTCACTCACAACTCGTCACATATGGAGGCTTGGTCAGGATCCCTTGGCGTCATCTTTTAACGCACTGGGTACCCCTTTGGCATCATTTTTCAACGTGCAGGGAATCCCACAGACTTCTGACCGGAGCCCGCGTTGAAATTTGAAGTGTTAGGGAAGCATAATTTTTTTATTTATTTATTAATAAATCAATTAATCAGTGGCGCTGACGTCATTGTAAGGCGCGATTTTCCACTTAGTAAGTAGAACAGTTAATTAATACAGATGGGAACAATCCTTA
>NW_015629552.1:0-5626 GCF_001515625.1 Sinocyclocheilus rhinocerous
GAGTGAGGTGTCCTGCCCTTTAGGAGCACCTAAACAAGGTGTTATGACCTCATCCTCCTTTTCTTTGCACTTGCCCCAGTCAAATAAACAGTACAAGTAAACTTAACTTGGGCTCACATCTGTGTTTACAGATGGCTTTAAGGATGAGAGAATGGCGAAAACGCCAAAGAGAACTCAATCAACTTCTATGTTATTCTGACAGCGATGATGAACATTGTGGCATTAAAAAAAAAGTGTGACCGTGCGCCTGGGACTGGTTCCACAACCTGCCACTTCAGCCATGCACATTGAAAGGATGGAGACCTTAGAGATTTTCGAGAGAGAGGAGCAATGCCTCTGTGATGCACAAGCCTTTGATACCCTGGTAGGTTTTACAATTCTGGAAGTAATGGATAGCTTAGCATAACACAATACAGTGCACTCGTACACTGTTAGGTTCCTCTGGGGAGTACCAGTCAACTTTATCATAGATTTATTCCAACAGGTGCTACAGATTGCAAGAATTGGAGGGAAGAACACCAAGGACTGTGTCCACAAAGTCCTTGACAGGCATGTTTCTACATACAGTATGAATTGTGTGTGTGATGTTAGGGTGGTTTTCAATGTCTGAACATTTTTTTTCTGGGTGTGGACCAGACTGCATGTGTTCAGTTGCCTTTTTCTTGCTTAACCCTTGTGTACCCCTTGGTACATTTATTTTTTATTTTTTTGCATTTTTCAATTAAAAATACTCAATTACAAGTTCACAACACAATGCATTGTGAGTTTATAGACCAGCTGTTCTTGACAAGGAGATTTGTTGTAGAGGGATAAAAGGAGGGGACGTAGTATAAAGGGTTTATGAGATGCGTAATGTTATTCCTACATATATCATTTACGTTGATTTATAAATGTAAATTTATTTTTCTTTAGGCTCTTCACTAATGCCCTGATGGCGCAATTTAATATGAAGGGGAAGGGGAAAAAGGGCAAGAAATCTTTGGAGAAGACACAGGTTTATAGAGCAATAAAAGGTAAGCCCATATTTCATGTTGACCAAGGAAAGATAATTAGCTCCTGCCAGTCTGTGAATAATGACTTGATTGGACAAAACATTTCCTTCCCAGTTGACATTTAAAATTCACTGCTAACTGTCTACCATGGCAATTTTAACATTTGGTGAGGTGGTTTTGTATTAATCCAGTATTGGTAGTGGATGCATAGTAAACATATTTTTGCTTACAAATATGGGGACTTTGTGTATGACTGCAGATTGCCTTTGCATATTTCTAATCATTTGTCTTTTTCTACTTGTGCAGATGCAGTCATGAAATTTGATGACACAGCCACAGAGGACTTCATAAGGATGACCGCTTCAGAGCATCTGAAGCATGCACCGCAAAGAAGTGGAGGTGGAGGACACGCAGCAGTCACTCAGGACTGATTATCCATTGTGGATAATCTTTTGTACATTGTCTTTCCTGTTTTTAGTATAGTTGCTTATGGTTAAATTTTACCACAAAACACATTCGGTTAAGCACTTTAATTTTTATTGTTGTACATTTGTTGTTGTGGTACAGACCGACGCAAGGTGGGCTGTGTAACTTTATTTATTTTAGTTTTTTTTGTATTTTACCACCAGTGTTGATTTTAGAATGTTTTTAGGTTACGAACGTTTTTAGGTTACGATGCACAACATTGAAGTGATGTATGCAAGCCATTAAATTCATGTTCCTAGATTTTAATGGTAATTGGCAGTAAATTTAACTAGTCAAAGCTTATTAGTGACGTTTGTGCCAGTTAAAAACAATAAAGATGGAAATAAGTGAGTGGTGGTTGAGTTGTGATTTATTTTTAAACCTCTGTTTATAACTGTAGTCCCATGTTTCAAGAAGGTGAAGGACCTGTTTCAGTTTGTAGCTTCGTTTGGCTCAGCAGCAGGATTGAATTGGAAATGCATTACACCTTTGTATGCTTTTCCATTTATCATCTGCTGCGGAGACCATCAAAAGAAGCTATAGGAAAATGAACTTGAACAGTATGCCACCTTCTGAAATGGGACTACAGTTATGTACAGAGCCTATAAACAGTATAAAATGATGTCTAAAATGAGTTTAAGTTTGATGTAGAAAAGACGTCCACAACCACCCCATTTGGCCAACAATTAGCCCTTATACAGAGGTCCTGTGAACGTCAATACTGGACATTCGGTAGACGTTGGAAAAAAGACGTCATCTGGCGTCACAGTCTGCACCTTCAGGGGACCAAAATTGGACGTTCAAAAACGACGTACAAAAGACGTTGTTTGGACGTGTCTTTGTGCAGTGGGTTAGCAACCAAAAACACGCACTTCTCCACGTGGACGACCCATGCACAAAACAAAGCCAAGAGAAGTTTAATTTTAAAGTATAAGATGAATATTTGTACGATTTTGTGAAACTTGTCCCTCAATCAGCTGTACATCCGCTAGAAATAAAGACAAGATCATTTGTCTGATGTAGATATTTAAAACGATCAATGGATACATAGCATTACTAAGCAAGCATAATACAGCCAACAAGTGGCTCAGCGTTAACGCCGGTACCATCCATGCAAGACAAAGGAGGAACAAATCCCAACAAAAAGTTTAATTTTTAAATTATAAAAACAATTATAAGCAGGCATGACGAAGCGGATATCGTCCTCTTTTGGAAGGCGATATCTGTTTTAGCAGTGCTTATGCAGGCCGCATAAGCACTGCCGGTCAGGGCCGACGAGTACCAACAGGCCCAGGAGGGGAGCAATGGTTTGCCCCACCAGGTGGCAGCGGTATTTGGACACAATTGCATCGCAACCGACCGCTCCATCGGAGGGACTTCCATATACCTCCGCGCTGCCCCACCTTCGAGGGTGGTGAGGTAGGATGAGCCACCGGGGCGGTTTCTGGCAGTGAAGGGTGCCGTCCACGACTGAGTGAGCTCATCATGCACTTCCGGAAAGAAAGCACTGGGGTGGGGCCCTGAGAACCAGCGCGAGCCACCCCGAGAATCCAATAATCCAGCCTCGAGGGCTTGGGACGCGGTGGAGGGTTCCACTTGAACCCAACCCTCTCGGCGGCCCGGGCAAGCATAGCCACCATTTCCGGATCCGATCATCATCTCCATAAAGGTCTGGCTCACCCTCCGATGCAGCGATCAGCATCCGAGCGTCGGGGGAGCACCGAAGGCGCAAGCACTCGTCGACATTTCCGACGAGTGCTTGCGGTGTTCGGCCAATCACAATGCACTGGGTCAGCTGGCCAATCAGAGCAGACTGCGCTTGTCGGAAGGAGGGACTTTGCCATGTTGGGTATGTATGAATGTGAAAATTCTTGCTTGAAACGTATCTTCCAATCAAATCTTTGTCAAATGTATCATATTCTTGTTATAGAAATCATGTCCAAATAAATTACATTTTACAATATACTCACAAAGAAAATAAATAGTTTAACTGATAATAACTTTTAAAATTGTAATTCAAATAGAATTTATTTCTGTGATGGCAAAGCTGAATAAATAACTTTTTATTCATCAATAAATCCTGAAAAAAGTATCACCGGTTCCCAAAAAAAGTAAGCAGCACAACTGTTTCCAACACTGAGCTTTGATCAAAGCAATAAATAATATTTTGAAGTATATTAAAATAGAAAACCATTATTTTAAATTTTAATACTTCACAAAAACAATGTATCTACATTTATAACACTATTCTTTGTATTATATCACCGTTGCATCAAATTACAGAAAAACAGTTAACGCTAATGCGAGGGTGTTTCTAATGCAGCGTCTATGGGAGGGACGGTAAATTTGACATCGTTCTCTCTTCTGACAGCCATTATCAGTCTCTCTCAATTTTTTCCTTTTATTGAAAGTCATTAAAACACTATCGTGGAGTTTTTCTTTTGCTATTTGAGCAAATGGGAATCCCAAAAAAATATTTGTGGTACTCTCCCATTCACTGCTATTCAAGTTAACCCAACTATGATGACTTCCGCTGCTGAGAAACCCGGAAATGTGAAAAAGGTTCATTGATAATATTTAGTGCCTGATAATGTTACTAGTGCTGTTCAAAACATATTGTTTGTTAGGGCCGATTGTGGCTTGCAGCTTTCTGAAGAAATGCTCTTTTAAATCACTTCACACTCAGCATCCTGAAAAATATACCTGTTATGACAGTCATAGTCCTATAGCAATGCGATTGTCTGTGTCATTTAGGCACAAACTATTTTTCATCTCAAGTCGGTGATTAAAGGAAGTGTGTGTGACACTGATGTCACATGCATTAATTTCCACAGTGGAGCATGTTATTAAACTGAGACTCTTATGTGTAAGGCTTAAACATTGCCTTCCTTGCTTTGTAATACTAAATGAAACAAATACATTCATAACATATCTGTGTAATATGCAATTAGTTGTGTATTTTTTATTATATAAAACAGGTGGCACCTTTCCCCTTGCTTTTCTTCTGTTATATCAGTTATTATACTTCTCACCTATGGGCAGTAAGCAGAATGAACATTACCTTCGTTACACACAAAGTTACTCGATTACAGGAAAATCAAAAATGCTTACCATGGATAACATTTATGATGTGGAAAAGTATATACAGTGCGTGCATAATTATTAGGCGAGTCGATATTCTGATCATATTTTTTAAGCACTTATACCAATTCCAAACCACATCAATCACTATTAATTTTGTTTACAATCATATATCTTATAATTATATAATTAACAAGAACTGGAAGTGAAAAATGCTCACTGATGCTCCAGAAGGAAACAATGCATTAAGGGGGTGAAAACGTTTGAACAGAATGAAGATTGAACATTTTTCTTATTTTGCCTAAATATATTTTTTCATTTAGTACTGCCCTTCAGAAGCTACAGAAGATACTTACATGTTTCCCAGAAGACAAAATAAGTTCAATTTACCCTGATCTTCAAATTCAAAAAGTTTTCACCCCCTTAATGCATTGTGTTTCTTTCTGGAGCGTCAGTGAATGTTTGAACCTTCTGTAATAGTTGCATATGAGTCCCTCAGTTGTCCTCAGTGTGAAAAGATGGATCTCAAAAACATACAGTCATTGTAGGAAAGGGTTCAAATACACAGACATGCTGAAAAAGCAACACATTTGTGGGACCAGAAGTATTTTTCTAAAGAACAGCAGGCAGTTCAACTGCAGGACAAACAAGGGACTCATGAACAACTATCACTAAAAAAAACAAAAAAAACAAGCTGTGGATCATTCAGGTAACAACACAGTATTAACAATCAAGTGTATGTAAACTTTTGAACGGGGTCATTTTTATAAAGTCAACTATTATTTTCTCTTGTGGACAATATATTTTATGTGAAATATCTGATTCAGGCCAGTACTAAATAAAAAATAACATGCATTTTGTATGATCCCTCTTTTGGTAAAATAAGTAACATTTTGCAGATTCTGCAAGGTGTATGTAAACTTTTGATCTTATGTGTGTGTGTGTTTATATATACAGTATGTGTGTGTATATGTACAGTATGTATGTATGTGTATATATGGCAATAACATTTTTGTCCACATTTAATGTTTTTTTTAGAGACAATGAAAAGGAAAGCAACTGTCTTTTAAGCTGTGCAGTCAGACGGA
>NW_015629552.1:7564-10155 GCF_001515625.1 Sinocyclocheilus rhinocerous
AAAGAGTAATGTGTCCAAACTTTTGACGAGCCCAGTCCTCTTATTAAGCAGGCAGAATGCTCTAAGGTGCATCCTGAATGAGAGAAACCGAGAGGGGCACTGAAGAGACAGACATGTATTACATTATATTGTTTGGTATGGTTTTTATTTATAAAGTCTTTGCCAAAAGATGCTTTTATTTCTGTTAGAGGTATGCTCCATGTTAATTGAGTAAATTAATTGAGAAATTGTCCAACAACACTATATAACAATCTGTTTCAATTTCAGGTTCCATCTGAGAGCTGGGACTGTCGAGGTGGGCCCCTTTTTTTTTTTTTTTTTTTTTTTTGTGTTCAGTGGAGTTTTGAGTTCTATTTGAATGCCACAATGTATAATTGAGTATTGATAATATTGAGTGCCTGATAATGTTACAACTTGTGCTGTTCAAAACATACTGTTTGTTGAAATGCTCCTTCAAATAACTTCACACTCAGCATCATGAACAATATACCTGTTATGGCAGTCATAGTGCTATAGCAATGCTATAGTCTGTGTGTCTATTTTTCATCTCAAGTCGGTGATTAAAGGAAGTGTGTGTGACACTGATGTCACATGCATTAATTTCCACAGTGGAGCATGTTATTAAACTGAGACTCTTATGTGTAAGGCTTAAACATTGCCTTCCTTGCTTTGTAATACTAAATGAAACAAATACATTCATAACATATCTGTGTAATATGCAATTAGTTGTGTATTTTTTATTATATAAAACAGGTGGCACCTTTCCCCTTGCTTTTCTTCTGTTATATCAGTTATTATACTTCTCACCTATGGGCAGTAAGCAGAATGAACATTACCTTCGTTACACACAAAGTTACTCGATTACAGGAAAATCAAAAATGCTTACCATGGATAACATTTATGATGTGGAAAAGTATATACAGTGCGTGCATAATTATTAGGTGAGTCGATATTCTGAAAATATTTTTAAGCACTTTTACCAATTCCAAACCACATCAATCACTATTAATTTTGTTTACAATCATATATCTTATAATTATATAATTAACAAGAACTGGAAGTGAAAAATGCTCACTGATGCTCCAGAAGGAAACAATGCATTAAGGGGGTGAAAACGTTTGAACAGAATGAAGATTGAACATTTTTCTTATTTTGCCTAAATATATATTTTTTCATTTAGTACTGCCCTTCAGAAGCTACAGAAGATACTTACATGTTTCCCAGAAGACAAAATAAGTTAAATTTACACTGATCTTCAAATTCAAAAAGTTTTCACCCCCTTAATGCATTGTGTTTCCTTCTGGAGCATCAGTGAATGTTTGAACCTTCTGTAATAGTTGCATATGAGTCCCTCAGTGTGAAAAGATGGATCTCAAAAACATACAGTCATTGTAGGAAAGGGTTCAAATACACAGACATGCTGAAAAAGCAACACATTTGTGGGACCAGAAGTATTTTTCTAAAGTTAATTTTGTTTACAATCATATATCTTATAATTATATAATTAACAAGAACTGGAAGTGAAAAATGCTCACTGATGCTCCAGAAGGAAACAATGCATTAAGGGGGTGAAAACGTTTGAACAGAATGAAGATTGAACATTTTTCTTATTTTGCCTAAATATATGTTTCATTTAGTACTGCCCTTCAGAAGCTACAGAAGATACTTACATGTTTCCCAGAAGACAAAATAAGTTCAATTTACGTGGAAAGATGGATCTCAAAATCATACAGTCATTGTTGAAAAGGGTTCAAATACACAGAAATGCTGAAAAACCACAGAATTTGTGGGACCTGAAGTATTTTTCTGAAGAACAGCAGGCAGTTTAACTGTTCAGGACAAACAAGGGACTCATGAACAACTATCACTAAACAAAAAACCGCAGCTGTGGATCATTCAGGTAGCAACACAGTATTAAGAATGAAGTGTATGTAAACTTTTGAACGGGGTCATTTTTATAAATTCAACTATTATTTTCTCTTGAGGACTATCTTTTATGTGAAATATCTGATTCAGGTCAGTAATAAATAAAAAATAACATGCATTTTGTATGATCCCTCTTATTTTGGTAAAATAAGTAACATTTTGCAGATTCTTCAAGGTGTATGTAAACTTTTGACCTTATGTGTGTGTGTGTGTGTGTGTGTGTGTGTGTGTGTATAGTGTATGTAATCTTTTGACCTTATGTGTGTGTGTATATGTACAGTATGTGTGTATGTATGTGTATATATGGCAATAACATTTTTGTCCACATTTAATGTTTTTTTTTTTAGAGACAGTGAAAAGGAGTGAACTGTCTTTAAGCTGTGGAGTCAGACGGAGGGCTCGCATTTACCTCAAAAACGGCATTGCAGAGGGCTCTATTACAACTAGAACCAACTCAAGCACACAATGGTGACACATTTATAAGAACTTTTCCTGTGACATAAAATTTCCCTGTGGTAATTATTCAGATTCTTCTCATTCTCAATGTGTAGCACTGGTTTAAACTTAGTGAATATTATGTACAGTAAGCACTAGAAGTAGAGACTTGTACTACTTGGGGTAGTGTTTTAAATAAACTTTAATTTTGCTTTTTTGTGCAAAAATTA
>NW_015629552.1:10240-11108 GCF_001515625.1 Sinocyclocheilus rhinocerous
GGCATTGCAGAGGACTCTATTACAACTAGAACCAACTCAAGCACACAATGGTGACACATTTATAAGAACTTTTCCTGTGAAATAAAATTACCCTGTGGTAATTATTCAGATTCTTCTCATTCTCAATGTGTAGCACTGGTTTAAACTTAGTGAATATTATGTACAGTAAGCACTAGAAGTAGAGACTTGTACTACTGGGGGTAGTGTTTTAAATAAACTTCAATTTTGCTTTTTTTGTGCAAAAATTATCAAAAGGAAAGAAAAAATGCAAGTGGCACATCTTTTGCATTGTTTTGTGTAGTAATTCAATTGTTTTAAAGTGAATATTGTTTTAATAGAGTGTTCAGTACAGTAATTGTCTATACATCTAAATCAGTACTTTAAACTTTTTGTTGTCTAAGAGTTTCGTATAACAACTTAACAAAAATATATCAGTGGCAAAAGACAGTAAGATATTTAATTATGCATTATGTAAGATGCTTGTAATCATTGCTCATTTGTATTGTATTGTATTGTAATCATATGATTTGTATTATTCGGGAACTGTACAGATACTGTGGCATATGGACATTACTTTTTATATTTGTAACAAAGAAACATGCATTTTCTGTAAAGTCGTATTGAAATATGTATTGTCAAAAGCACTATACAAATAAACAAATTGTATTTCAATTCTAGATATGTATACAACCTATTTGTGTGTGTGTGTGTAGGCCTATATATATATATATATAAATAAATATATATATATATATACTTGAAAAGGGATTTTAAAAAAATGAAATATCTACCTTTGGAGTGGACTTTGAGATTTGTAACTTTCTAGATCTTTTTTATGCCCAAACATACACACTACACACTGACTAAA
>NW_015629552.1:11164-14339 GCF_001515625.1 Sinocyclocheilus rhinocerous
TGGCTGCTGACATGCACATGCACTCTCAGACACCTGTACTACCGCAAGTGATGTTACTTGCAATCACCACCTGCACTGTCTTCTACCTGTGACATCACTTGCGATTGACACAAATCATGCACGTTGCCACTGGAGACAAGACGCTGTGCTGGTCAAATGATTTAAAGTAATGGTAACACTTTATAATAACGTTCAGTTGTAAGGCATTTATAAGTGATTAGTTAATGATGAACTAATCATTTAAAAAACATAACTATGTGTTCAAAAATGATTAATAAGTGATTTGTTAATATTTTTATATATGTTTTGTAGATTGAGTTATAAATCATTTACAAGTGATTAGATGATGATTAACTAATCATTTACAAAACATGACTTTACGTTCACAAATGATTAAGTAATATGCTAATGATTTACACATCTGTCATAAGTTATCTTAAAAAATAGCATATCATGAAATAATCAAACATATCCTTAGTAAATGGTTAATAAGTTACAAGTTTATATATTATTAATCACTTATAAATCATTGAAATGTCAACATTGTACTATTATCGTACAGCGTTATAAATAATCCATGTAATATAATAATAATAATTATTATAATAATAATCCAAATAATACATTTGTCTACACCCTCACCAGTCAGCCCTTACATTGCAGTACACACTACAAAGTGTTCAAAATCTGTTGTGTAAACACATGAATAAATCATTCGCAAAGCTTTCTGCATCCCCTAATCTAAAGTGTAAACTACTCATCAGTTGTAAATGTTTTACTCATCATTCGTAGATCTTTCACCCCAGTGTGTATACTCAAACAACCTGTAACCGGCAGGTTTGTAAAACATTTACAACTGATGAGTAGTTTACACTTTAGATTAGGGGATGCAGAAAGCTTTGTAAATTATTTATTCATGTGTTTACACAACAGCAATACTTTGTAGTGTGTACTGCAATGTAAGGGCTGACTGGTGAGGGTGTAGACAGATGTATTTTCTGATACATGGATTATTTATAACGCTGTGCGATAATAGTACAATGTTGACATTTCAAAGATTTATAAGTGATTAATATAATATTAACTAGTAACTTAACTAGTAACTTGTCACGATTCACTGGGAGGAACGAGGAGACGCAGGAGAATACTTCAACTAGAATTTAATCCAACAAGCCAAGGGATACACACAGTGGAATTTAAGAATGACATATAACAGCGGACGAAGACTCAGGGAAACACAGGGTTTAAATGCAAGGGACAAATGAGATAATTAATCAAACACAGCTGGATACAAATTAACACAATGAGGACAGGAACAGGAAACATGACCAAAAAAAGAAAACAGGACCTAAGACAGGGGTAAAACAAGGAAACACAAGTCCACAACACTGACATAACTATACTGAAAACAATGATTCATTGCATTTACTAATTTTTTTTTTAAGATAAGTGGTTGCAATCAATTTATTTTAGCTACATTTAAAACAACAAATTTAGTTGACTAACTTTCAACATTTTTTTTATTAAAAGGTAGCTAAAATATGTTGTTTGCAACCACTTACCTTAAAAAAAATTAGGCTTCATATTATTTATTTTATATTTATTATATTATTTATAACGCTTCAGGCTGCACTACCCCTGTCGTGTTGCAAGCGGCCATCTCCCCTGTGCGCCTCAGCACTAAAAGAGCATTTCCTAAAAGAGCAAATTTCTCTAAAAGAGCTACACGGGTGCGTCTTTATAAAGACGACGGATTGTCCTTATAAGGATGCTGTTTCACCCGTGCGTTTCTGGGTGCGGTCGTTACCTGGCACCGGGTGATGGTCACGATCGCTGCCTCACGTGTCTGGGCATCAAGCACGCTGAGGTGTTTCTCGGGCCGCCGAAAGGGTCGGGCTCGAGTGGAAACCTCCACCTTGTCCCGAGCCCTCAAGGCTGGATGATTGGTTTCTCGTGGTGGCTTGCGCTGGTTCTCAGCGCCCCGCCCCGGTGCCTTTCTTCCCGGAGGTGCATGAGGAGCTGCGCGCCTCACAGAGGAACGTGCGCGGTCGGTGCTAGCCTGCTTGAATACGTTCAAGGGCAGGACCACGGTCCCACTGATACTTTTTCAGAGGCTCCTGGGCACTTACACCGCTCTGCCTGTTACATATGAGACCGCTCCAGCACTGGCTTTATGGCCGAGTCCCGAGGTGGGCGTGGAAGCGCGGCACTCACCGGGTCCAAGTTACACTGGCCTGTCGCCAAACCTTCACCCCGTGGTCAGATCTTGCGTTCCTCCGGGCAGGGGTGCCCCTAGAGCAGATCTCCAGGCATGCTGTGGTCTACACGGATGCCTCCACCACTGGGTGGGGTGCCACGTACAACGGGCATGCAGTCTCAGGGGTTTAGACGGGCCTGCAGCTGCATTGACACATCAATTGCCTAGAGTTGTTGGCATTGCGCCTTGCCTTGAACCGTCTCAAAGGGCGCTTACGAGGCAAGCACGTACTGGTCCGAACGGACAACACAGCGACCGTTGCGTACATCAACCGACAAGGTGGTCTGCGCTCCCGTCGCATGTCGCAACTTGCCCGCCACCTCCTCCTTTGGAGTCGGAAGGTTCTGAGGTCACTTCGTGCTGTTCACATTCCGGGCCTGCTCAACCGTACAACCGACGAGCTGTCTCAAGCAATGCTCCCGGGAGAATGGCGACTCCAACCCCAGGCGGTCCAGCTGATTTGGAGACGTTTCGGAGCCGCTCAGGTAGACCTGTTTGCTTCTCCAGAAACCTCTCACTGCCAGTTGTCCAGCCCGGGGTCGTCACATGTGGTTGCCGTAAGCCCTCCGGACACTCCTTCGTCGAATCCGCCGGACGCACCGTTCTCAAGCCCGCCGCCTCTGCTCACTCAAGCCGCCGGCCGTTCCTCACTTTAGATTAGTTAATCATCATCTAATCACTTGTAAATTATTTATAACTTAATATACAAAACAGATAAAAATATTAACATATGACTTATTAATCATTTATGAATGCATAGTTATGTTTTGTAAATGATTAGTTCATCATTAACTAATCACTTGTAAATGACTTGTAAATGAATTAACAAAACATACACAAATTGTTAGCATATCACTTATTAATTGCTTATGAATGTTTTGTAAATGATTAGTTAGTCATTAATCAATTATAAATGAC
>NW_015629552.1:14568-17011 GCF_001515625.1 Sinocyclocheilus rhinocerous
ATAAATGACTTACAACTGAACGTTATTATAAAGTGTTACCCAAATCTCTCCGCTCACACGCGGATTTCCTGTGCTCTCACACAAAACCAGATGCTCGCTCTGAGATATACACTGCTCTCGCCCAGAGGGTGTACTTAAAACGTGTCCGTGGCAATCGCGAATGTCTCCTCTTACTCAAAGTGTGCATGTGTGCATGCTCAAACTGCGTCCTGTGCACTCGCAAATCTCTCCGTGCTCTTGCGATAGAAATGAATTATTTTCGCACCTGGACTAAACATTATCAAAAGTTATCACCCAATCAGACTTCCAGGACTGACCGATGAAAATGCTACGTGAAATCTAATTGGCTGCAGGTAACCGCACCTGGAATTCTTTTGACAATCAAAGATGGATCTTTATTTCGTTACAATTTAATAATATTTAGCTATATTAATCAAATGCATGGGTGTCGCTAGGCCATTTTTAGGAGGGCTTTAGCCCCCCCTTAATTTCTTCTCAGCAAAAAAAATTGGCGATTAGCTCCATAAACTGTACACGAATTCGTGATCACCTCAGTCCCCTTTAAATTTCATCTGAAAACGGCGGCAGACTTCGGCTCCTCCCCATCTTTCAGCGCGTTCTTCAATCAAGATACGTCACAGCAGTCTCAGGACAGCAGCGCCAGGCCAGCAGCATCAAGCCGGAAGTGGGCGAAGCAAAAGTTATCTTACTAAGCATAGCGCCATGTAGTGTTTTGGATCACTTCAAAGTTTTAATCTACGTTGATATCAAGTCAGCATTTATTTTAGAACGATTTAATCAGATGATAGATAGATGAGTTAGCTGATCAAAAACAAGGTGAGATTTATAAGGCTTTCATAAAACAAAGCTACTAATACAAATGATGTGTTGTCATATTCTTATTCCAGGAGTGACAATGATATTCTATTATTTTAGAATGTTCCACAACAGTTGGCTGGCTCAGCTGACTGTGGGATCATGTTGATGGTGAGGACAAAGAAGAGAAATTAACGTATATGTGTGTCTGTGTAACTTTGTTTTCATTAGAATGGAAAAACAAAAGTGCTTTCCTTGACCTCTGTATTATAATTTTTTTCTGTATGCTCTGTACATGGCCTTTGAGGTGTCATTTGATTTCACAGCTGGAAGTCAGTGTTAAAAAAGATAATTTGGATTTAAATAATTTGATGATACATTACTATGTGCTTGTCCTTATTTGCCAGTTTGATTTTACTCTAATATGAAAATGGTGGTGCCTCATTCTGTTGGAAATTTTTGCTATTGAAAGGTATCTTTTTCTCTGTCCAGCAGACTACAAATTTAAAAAAAAAATTTCACAGGAAACATGTCCTCACTGATGTGCAGGTGCCAGAATATTTATATAAGCGATATCACACAAGGAGCGAGAGCAATCACACGAGTGCTGTTTGTCCCAAATTTGATTTTACACAACAGTTCAGTGAATAAGAAGTTAATATTGTGTTATATTTTACAATATAACACAACTATATATACAGTTATATTATTGGGTATTATATATTGTAGCCTATACTATATCATTGTGTAATTATATTACTGTGTTATATACAATATAACACAATATTGTCTGTTTTTGCTCTGTTTTGCCAACAAAAATTACCTATAAAGCCACAGCAGAATTGTTGTGCATCTCAGAGCAACACAGCTGTGTTTAGTTTTTTTTTAATGAATCCACGTTTTGAACGAATCGGGTGAACCAATGATTCAAAAGCCCATTCATAAAGTGAGCTATTTAATGAATTCCTGAAGGAATCAGCTGTTTGAACGAATCGAATGAATTAATGACTCATAAGAACATTTACCACCACCTGCTGGCAGTTTTAGTTTCTTATTTAGAGTATTATTTCATTAAAAAAAAAAGGTAAAAAACACTTTAAAGGAATAGTTCAACCCAAAAAATTTAATTATGTCATCATTTACTCAAACCTAAAGGACTTACTTTCTTTTGTGGAACATAAAATAAGGAGTTTTGAAGACGGTTGGTAACAAAGCTGTTTTGGTTACCAATGACTTCCATTGCATGAATGAAAAAAACTGAGATGTTTCTCAAATTATCTTCTTTTATGTTGAATAGTTTATGTCAGGCCGTTGTAGCCTAAACGTGTAATACATTTTATGTTGAATCAAAAAAAATATTTCTTTCTTTTGGGGGTATTTTCACATCCAAATGTAGTTTGTGAACAATTAGATTAATTAATCGACACATAATGTAATTAATTAGATTAAAAATTTTAATCGACTGACAGCCCTAATATATATATATATATATATATATACATATGTAATGTGGTGTTTTGGGTTGTGTTTCTTGTTCATGTTTTCATGTCTTTTATTTTGGAGTTTAGTCATGGTCCCTGTTTGTGTGATGCTTCCCTTGCCCTCATGTATTCATGCCATTGGTTCC
>NW_015629552.1:18802-19211 GCF_001515625.1 Sinocyclocheilus rhinocerous
ACGTCATGTCTGCTATGCCAAAGCCTGCTCACATCATGTCTGCCAAGCCACAGCCTGCTCATGTCATGCCTGCTACTCCAGGACCTGCTCACATCATGCCAGTTAAGTCACAGTTTACTCATGTCATATCTATCAAGTCAGAACCTGTTCACTTCATGTCTACCAAGCCAGAGTCTGCTAACATCATGTCTGCTACCCCAGGTCCAGCTTACGTCACGTCTGCGAAGCCAGAGCTTACTCATGTCATGCCGGCACCTCAAGAGATTCTTCTCAATATGGCCGCCATTGAAGAGCTTCGTTGCAAGATGGCCGCCACACAAGAGTCTCTTCACAAAATGGCCGCCCTTCTAGAGTCTCATCACGTCTCAACTGATCTTCCAGAGTCTCGTCACGACATGGCCGCCATTTC
>NW_015629552.1:20226-20786 GCF_001515625.1 Sinocyclocheilus rhinocerous
CCCCGGCCAAGATGGCCACCACGCCTGAGTCCCCGGCCAAGATGGCCGCCACGCCTGAGTCCCCGGCCAAGATGGCCGCCACGCCTGAGTCCCCGGCCAAGATGGCCGCCACGCCTGAGTCCCCGGCCAAGATGGCCGCCACGCCTGAGTCCCCGGCCAAGATGGCCGCCACGCCTGAGTCTCCGGCCAAGATGGCCGCCATGCCTGAGTCCCGGCCAAGATGGCCACCACGCCTGAGTCCCCGGCCAAGATGGCCGCCACGCCTGAGTCGGACGCGGAGCTTGGGCCAAGAGTGAAAAGACTGATAGCTAGTGTGATGGACCCACCTCTGATGTCAGTGCGAGCTGTGGGCATCCCCATATCATCAGTGCTCTCAAGCCCAACCGTCTTAGAGGTCATGCCACACTCTGCTGTCCTTCCTGTATTGGCGGTCGCCATTTTGAGCGTGTGGGCTGCACACTGCGCTCCAGAGTCCTCTCCTGTCCACGAGTCTGCTCCTGAGGCCTCTCCTGTCCACGAGTCCGCTCCAGAGGACTCTTCTGTCCATGAATCTGCCCCAG
>NW_015629552.1:21615-46253 GCF_001515625.1 Sinocyclocheilus rhinocerous
TATATGTGTGTGTATATATATGTGTATATATATATATATATATATATATATATAACTTCGTTTTCATTAGAATGGATAAACAAAAGTGTTTTCCTTGACCTCTGTATTAAATAGTTTTTTCAGTGTGCTCTCTACATGGTCCTTGAAATGCCCTTTGATTTCACATCTGTAAGTTGATGTTAAGCTGTAAGCTGTAAGATAATTGGGACTTAATTCAATTTGATGATATATTTGCCAGTTTGATTTTCCTCTAATACTAAAATGGTGGTGCCTCATTCTCTTGGAAAATATTTGCTGTTGAAAGGTATCTTTTTCTCGCTTACATTTTTCTCTGTCCAGCAGACTACAAATTATTATAATTTTTTTTCACAAGAAACATGTCCTCACTGAGTGCAAGTGCCGGAAGAGCAGGTGGTTGAAATCTGCAGCAGGGTATGTTTTTTCATATCTCAAATAGGGGCACTTGAGAAAAAAATACAAAATAAATCAAAACTTGATAATGCTTGCTACATCCTGACTAAAGCTCATGACTTTTTAGTATTATGTGTTATTGAATGCACAGTATTATTGAAGATCTTTCCAGCACTTCATTTCATTTGTTTGTACACCTCATTCAGGAGCCAAGGATAACAAAAGACCTCCACACTGCAGTTGGATGGCTGCGGAAAAACCTCTGTGTCTTCAGAGGTTTGGTGAAAGAGCTGAGGTTCCTCCAACTGAAAATGGAAGACCAGAAGAAAGCTCTTCTTCAGCTTTCACAGGCCAAAATGGCTGACGACCAGCAACTGGCCAAAGAACCTTTTGTTTCCCAATTCCAATTTAAATATGGACATTTTTCTTGAGTGCATGGACAAAAGGGGCCTCAAAATAAAATGTTTCTCGAGTTTTGATTTATTTTAGTTTTCTTTTGTCAAATTTGATAATTATTGTTAAATGTGTGCCTGCTTTGCATTTTTTTGTTTTATTTTCTTTAGTTTTATTTTTTTATCTTTTGCTACTTATGTATGATAATGTGTATAATGGAAAAATAATTGTAAAAAAAAAAAGTAAATGTTCAAATCCTCAAGCTTAGTTTTGTCTATCTACCTCATCTACGGTACCTATCATCTGATTAAATCGTTATAATAAAATGCTGACTTGACATCAACGTAGATTAAAACTTTGAAGTGATCCAAAACACTACGTGGCGCTATGCTTAGTAAGATAACTTTTGCTCTGCCCACTTCCGGCTTGACGCTTTAAAAAAAATGTTTTTATTCAATGCTTTGAACATTAACACAGAAGGCATTCATGACTGGGAGAGTTACAAATAATGACTAAGATTACACTCAATTTTCGTTCACACTCTGTACATCATATAACAAAAGAATTTTTAAATAAAATAAAATAAAAACACTGAAGAAAAAATAAATAAATATAAAGACAAAGTAGGGGAGTAGGAGGTTTTCACATTATGAAACCAAAGTCCTCTAATAAAGTATACAAAAATCTTGCTTTGGGACTTTTCATCCCTTTTAACGTCTCCAAATACATTGCAAATTCCTCTTTAAACACCACTAATCGTGGGGGAGTTTTGAAAAATTTACATTTATGAATGTAACATTTCAGCAAAAGCAACAAATTATTTATTACATATGCTATCTTTTTATCTTTAAATGACAAACCAAACTTAACAATTTCCCATGAGAGGATCAGTCTTACAGGTAATCTTTGGTGTATCCAACAGAATGCATCATTCCAGAATGTTTGTACCAAATTACACTGAAAAAACGGGTGTTCAACTGTTTCTATCTCCAAATTGCATAATTGGCGTATATTAGAGTCCCCAACATTAAATCTTACTCTTAAAAATTATTTTGCAGGATAAATGTGATTTATAATTTTAAAATGTACCTCTTTACATTTAGGGTTGACAGGAAATGTAAGAAAATTAGTTCTAATTTCAGACACTCTTTTCCTATCATAATGACAAAATATATAAGATCTCTTTACTGGTCCTGGAAAACAACGTTGTAATAGACAATTCCTCAAAAATACGGTAGAACATTTTTTATCAGCAAAGTTAACATTTTCTATCATAAGATCAGGTATTTTGGGAATTATGGTTGAATATTTTACTTGTTCTTTAATCATCTGCAATGGTATACTCTTAATTATTTTATCATACATTTTAGAGGAGCAACTTACATTATATTTACCACAAATATCATCATAGCTCAATATATTCCCTAAGTTGTCCATAACATGTGTAAGTGACCATATGCCTTTCTTCCACCAATCATCAATAAACATAGATTTTCTATTCACCAAAATACACCTGTTATTCCAGATAGACATGTTATGTGCGCTAAAATTATGTTTAAAAATCAGTTTCCAATATAATAGTACTTGTTGATGAAAAGTAGAAAGTTTTATGGGGAGTTTAGACAATTCAAAATCACATTGTAATAAAAAACTAATACCACCACATTTTTTGAATATAGCTGTAGGAATCTCAAACCAAAATGAAGATTCATCATTTATGAAAGACTGTAACCACTTAAGTTTGATAACCCCATTCATAATATCAAAGTCAATTGTTTTAAGACCACCCTCTTCATAATCTTTAATCATATCACTTTTCCGTATATAATGACTTCTCATTTTCCATATGAAATCAAAATTGAACTTTTATCGCCTTTATCTTTTTAGCAGACACTGCTAAGGAAAAACATGGATAGATGAATCTAGAAAAACTTTCTACTTTCGTTAATAAGATTCTGCCAAAGATCGTTAGGTCTCTCTGTAACCAATTGTTCATTATTAATCTACATTTCTCTAGATTTGTATCAATATTTAAGTTTTCTAAATTATCTGTTTTCTTAGATAAACATTTTTTTTACTGGGATATTGTAAAATGATATACCAGGGTGATCATGGATGGCCAATAGCTCGCATTTTGACATATTCAACCGTAAACCTGAAGCTTTTGAAAAAATCATTATAGACTGGAGTGCTACGGGAATTTGCTGTTCATTTCTTAACAACGTTGTAATAGACAATTCCTCAAAAATACGGTAGAACATTTTTTATCAGCAAAGTTAACATTTTCTATCATAAGATCAGGTATTTTGGGAATTATGGTTGAATATTTTACTTGTTCTTTAATCATCTGCAATGGTATACTCTTAATTATTTTATCATACATTTTAGAGGAGCAACTTACATTATATTTACCACAAATATCATCATAGCTCAATATATTCCCTAAGTTGTCCATAACATGTGTAAGTGACCATATGCCTTTCTTCCACCAATCATCAATAAACATAGATTTTCTATTCACCAAAATACACCTGTTATTCCAGATAGACATGTTATGTGCGCTAAAATTATGTTTAAAAATCAGTTTCCAATATAATAGTACTTGTTGATGAAAAGTAGAAAGTTTTATGGGGAGTTTAGACAATTCAAAATCACATTGTAATAAAAAACTAATACCACCACATTTTTTGAATATAGCTGTAGGAATCTCAAACCAAAATGAAGATTCATCATTTATGAAAGACTGTAACCACTTAAGTTTGATAACCCCATTCATAATATCAAAGTCAATTGTTTTAAGACCACCCTCTTCATAATCTTTAATCATATCACTTTTCCGTATATAATGACTTCTCATTTTCCATATGAAATCAAAATTGAACTTTTATCGCCTTTATCTTTTTAGCAGACACTGCTAAGGAAAAAGATGGATAGATGAATCTAGAAAGACTTTGTACTTTCGTTAATAAGACTCTACCAAAGATGGTTAGGTCTCTCTGTAACCAATTGTTCATTATTAATCTACATTTCTCTAGATTTGTATCAATATTTAAGTTTTCTAAATTATCTGTTTTCTTAGATAAACATTTTTTTTACTGGGATATTGTAAAATGATATACCAGGGTGATCATGGATGGCCAATAGCTCGCATTTTGACATATTCAACCGTAAACCTGAAGCTTTTGAAAAAATCATTATAGACTGGAGTGCTACGGGAATTTGCTGTTCATTTCTTAGAAAAAGAGTCGTATCATCAGCAAATTGACTGATAATAAAATGATTCCCTTCTAAGTTGATGCCCGATATTTTGAGAAGTGTTTGGCTGCAGACTTGCACTTGCACTCTCAGACTTGCACTCTCAGACACTTGCACTTCCGCTAGCGACGTCACTTGCAGTCTTTTATTTTTTTATTTTGTTCTATTTATTGATTACTTTTTGTTTGAATCTCTCAACATTTTACAACAGTAGCCAGGTGGTGAAGACAAGAAAAAAGAAACTAAATTACAATGTCACTCGCAATCGCCACTTGCACTATCCGCTACCTGCGACGTCACTTGCAATCGACATAAATCGTGCGTGTTGCCAATGGAGACAAGAAGCTGTGGTGATTAAACGATTAAAACTAATTTAGTCTACTATAACGTACAGGGTCCTGCAAGAAAAAGACAAGACCCGCAAATCCGTGGCCACAGAACAGCAGAATATGAACGCAATGCACATGCAAGTGACGTCGCAGGTAGCGGAGAGTGCAAGTGGCGATTGCAAGTGACATTGTAATTTAGTTTCTTTTTTCTTGTCTTCACCACCTGGCTACTGTTGTAAAATGTTGAGAGATTCAAACAAAAAGTAATCAATAAATAGAACAAAATAAAAAAAATAAAAGACTGCAAGTGACGTCGCTAGCGGAAGCGCAAGTGCAAGTCTGAGAGTGCAAGTCTGCAGCCAGACCCTCTATGATATGTTGCCCATTTTGATTAAAATAGACAACATTTCTGCAACCATGATAAAAATTAAAGGTGAACAACCACACCCTTGTCTAATACCTCTTTTGACCGAGAATCGTGAACATGTACCTTGAGTAAGAGCTACAGGGCTGTTAATGTCTTTATAGAGCATTCTAAAAATATTTATAAATTTTGGACCAAAACCAAAGTGTTTAAGAATTTGACAAATAAAAGAGTGTTCCACCATATCAAAGGCCTTATAAAAATCCAAAAATAAAATAAACCCATCTTCTTCAATTAAATGACCATATTCAATCAAATCAAAAATTAACCTAATATTATTATGAATTGACCTATCCTTTAAAAATCCTGATTGTGTCACACTGATAATTTGTGATATTCTAGTTTTCAATCTAGAAGCCAAAGTCATAGTAAAAACGTTGTAATCGGTATTTAGAAGTGTTATGGGGTGTAAATTATCTAATAATCTCTTATCTTTACCTGGTTTTGGTAACAAAATTATAAGGCCTTGTTTCATAGTTGGTAAAAGTTTGTTACTCTTTATACACTCCTGTAAAGCTTCCAACAAAATAAATTTTAGGTCATCCCCAAAAAAATTATTAAAAGATCTGGTTAAACCATCAGGGCCTGGTGATTTACCAGGTTTACTCTGTTTAATAGCTTCATCAAGTTCTTGCAAGGCTATGTCTGATTCACAAACTTCTTTAAATACACTATCAATCGACGGGATATCATTTTTTTTATCATCTGAAAAAAAGAATTAGAATTACTAGGGGAAAATGATGACGAATACAATTTAGAGTAGAATTTAAACACCTCATTTGCTATTGCGTTATGATCTGAATGTTCTACTTGATTCACAATTAAACAATTAATCGAATTTCTTTCTTGACGTCTTTTTTCCAAATTAATAAAATATGAAAAAAAAATTCTCACATACGCCCCTTTTGCCTTTTTAATATATAATTCATCTAAAATGGAATGTAGCTTAATACGTTTTTGTCTCTCCTCTTATTCAATCAAATCAAAAATTAACCTAATATTATTATGAATTGACCTATCCTTTAAAAATCCTGATTGTGTCACACTGATAATTTGTGATATTCTAGTTTTCAATCTAGAAGCCAAAGTCATAGTAAAAACGTTGTAATCGGTATTTAGAAGTGTTATGGGGTGTAAATTATCTAATAATCTCTTATCTTTACCTGGTTTTGGTAACAAAATTATAAGGCCTTGTTTCATAGTTGGTAAAAGTTTGTTACTCTTTATACACTCCTGTAAAGCTTCCAACAAAATAAATTTTAGGTCATCCCCAAAAAAATTATTAAAAGATCTGGTTAAACCATCAGGGCCTGGTGATTTACCAGGTTTACTCTGTTTAATAGCTTCATCAAGTTCTTGCAAGGCTATGTCTGATTGTGTTTTATTTATAATGATTTTCAATGGGAGGAAAATGTTTAACAAGCAATTTAACGCATTGCGTTCTGGACTCGTCTGCTTACCTGTACGGAGTTGATCCTTTTAAAATCACTTAATGCATTTCATAAGGTGATTTACCAGGTTTACTCTGTTTAATAGCTTCATCAAGTTCTTGCAAGGCTATGTCTGATTCACAAACTTCTTTAAATACACTATCAATCGACGGGATATCATTTTTTATCATCTGAAAAAAATTATTAGAATTACTAGGGGAAAATGATGACGAATACAATTTAGAGTAGAATTTAAACACCTCATTTGCTATTGCGTTATGATCTGAATGTTCTACTTGATTCACAATTAAACAATTAATCGAATTTCTTTCTTGACGTCTTTTTTCCAAATTAATAAAATATGAACTATTTTTTCCCCCTCTTCCAGCCACTTAGCCCTGGATCTCACATACGCCCCTTTTGCCTTTTTAATATATAATTAATCCAAAATGGAATGTAGCTTATTAAGTTTTTGTCTCTCCTCTTCTGACATATTAGGTTGACAACAACATTTATTAATCTCTTGAATCAACTGAAATTCTTTTACTCTTTTCTTTTTTATCAGATTTTTGCTAAATGTAATTGAATACTCTCTCAATTTATGTTTTAAGTATTCCCATTTAATACCACCCGGCATTCATTTTACTTTAAATTCAGCTATTATTTTTTTAAATATAAGCACAAAAGTCATTATGATTTAGTAAATCTGCATAACATTTCCAATAACCTTTAGTTTTAGAAGATTTCTTATTTTGTTCTAAGATTAAATTGATTACACTATGATCTGTTAAGGGGGCACCTGAAATACTACATTTAGCCGCATAACTTGAAAGAGTAACAGATCCTAGCCAATAATCTATTCTCGATTTTGAAGTGGCATTAGGTTTGAACCATGAAAAGTGTCTGGAAGTGGGGTTTAATTTTCTCCATATATCAGTTAATGAATTGGATAAACAGAAGTCTTGAATAATATAGTTCAAATGAGAACTACTAAATTTAGAAGGATGTCTATCCATAAATTTGTCTGGTGTCATGTTAAAATCACCGCCAATTAAAGCATATTCTGTAGGATATCTAGCTTTGAGGTCATTTATGACATCTGTTACTGTCTCCAGAAGATCCTTATTTTGGGTGCGGACATTATATCCATACACATTAACCAAGTTGAAAAATATTTCGTCTAATTTTAAAACTACTGCGAGCCAATGACCATCTATATCAGCCTTGTGAGTAAAAATTTTACCTGGGCATTTATTCATGCAAACAGCGACACCTGCAGACCGACTTGACCCATGACTGAATAACATATCATCCCCCCACTGTTTTTTTTCCAAAATGCAGCATCTGCTAACTCTGAATGAGTTTCTTGTAAAAACAAACAGTGTGATTTTTGACTTTTGATAAATAAAAAAATTGCCTTTCTTTTAACAGAATCCTTTAAACCCCTACAATTCAAGGATGAAAACGAGATGTTAGATTTTAACGTGAACATGAACAATTATACTATAAATTGAAATTAACAGAAATAAGAGAGCAGTCTGATGCAACACAGACTAAAATGTAAAGTTTGTGGGATAGAAAACAAAGTCCCGTTTCCTTATCAGTCCATCTCACCTCATATCAACGAGAAACAGTCAGTACCCTCTCAAAAAATAAGTTTACCCTCAATGTACCCAAATGGGCCTCTAAAGCCAGCTGCTTTGCCTTCCTTTCTGGCTTGTTCGATTCTTGGCCATAACTCATGTCTTAAAAGTCTATCTTCCTTCATCAAATCCTCCGCAAAGCGGATGCCAGCTTCCTTGCATACCGAAGATGTCTTGATTCTTTTCCATATTTCATCGCAGACCATCCTGCAGGCGAAGAGAATGATCACCTCTCTGGGATGACTGGCCTCCTTCCTTCCCACCCGATGCACGACATCCACAGCCTCCGACATTGCTGCGAAGCAAACTCAGGCGTTATCTTGTCAAGAAGTTGAATCACATCCTCTCTTATACGTTCACTGGAGTTCTCCCTGAGACCTTTTATGCGAAGACACCACCTTCTTTTGTACCGTTCCTCTTCCAACACACGAACTTTCAGATCATTAATGACTTCAGTGAGTGTTACAATTTGCTTCTCCATCATTTAGATTTTGTCTTTGCATTCTTTTAACTCCTGTGCATTTATTTGGACGGATTTGGCGACGCTAGCAATCATCGCACTGTGTTGCTTCATTTGCATGCTTATTTCCTCATGCTGAACATCTACCTTGGTTCCAAGTGCTTTGATCGCATCTAGTATAGCCGAATTGGACACTTCATTTTCTTCACTCTCTGCCATTTTTTTTTCCTTTCTGGGGTTTACATGGTGTGGGTGGGTCAGAGTCAGTACCTCGTTCCCTTTTGCTTGAACCTACGGTTATGTCCATTGCGTAACAATGATCCTCCACATCAATCATGATTTCAACAGCTTGGGGTATGTTTAACTTACAAAATTAGCAGGTGAGGATGGTACATAACTTGTCAAACTGAACAGGTGAGGATGGTATATAACTTGTCAAACTGAACAAACTCGGGATTGAATGTGAGAGCACGTAATAAATGTGACTACTCAGTACGCCATCTTGCCGGAAGTCCTTCCAGCTTGACGCTGCTGGCCTGGCGCTGCTGTCCTGAGACTGCTGTGACGTAAGGGTTCTGCAGCTGGGGATTATTGCTTCAATCCGCAGACCGCGGCGGCGCAGAGCGAGAAACAGAAGACAAAGTGTGTGTTTATCGGTATTATTATAATATCTGCATCTGTGCAGTTCTTTGTCATAAATACAGTTTACAAAATGTCATGGGGGAGCAATCGGTTTCCCATCTACTGTAAAGTTTTCGTCCGTTCACCCCTTATCACACCACAGCTGTTTCCTCCAGCGAAAATGTAGCTCTTAACACATATGAACGCATACTTTATAAAACGATCATGTTGCTATTTTCAATCGAAAATTTTACTTTCAGTATAAAACATATTACAGTGCATGTGGCATTAACTACAATACAGTCATGCGCAGAAATGATTAAAGACAGTGGCACACAGTACTTGAGCATAGAAAGAGGTTAGTATAGCCTATAGAAAGAGGTTTGTACTAGAAATGCAAACAGTAAAATTTTGTGTACAGTAAACAGGTGTGTGTGTGTGTGTGTGTGTGTGTTTGTGTGTGTGTGTGTGTGTGTGTGTGTGTGTGCGCATGCATGTGTTTGCGTGTGTGTGAGTGATCAGGAAGACTTGTATTTGGCTTATTCATTACTCAAATGTTATACCCATCTATGCAATACAGTGGAAAACTGCAACAAGTTTAGTATACCACCCTACCCTATTAGTCAAACATTTTTTACTTAAATTAAAGATGATGTACCATAGAGCAAAACAATGAACAGTGAAAGTAACAAAAACTTGTTAAATGTGAACAATAAGTGCTCTCTCTTATTTGCACTCAAAGTGCAAATAGAGACCAATTTTTTTCAAGCAAGATGCAGAGCTATAAACTACAAAACCTATCGTAGCCTACATACTAATTACAGCCATATATGTTATGTAGCCTAATTTGCGCGCATCAGGGAGTCGCTCTCAAACGCGGGGTATTAAAATCGCTTTTGAATGCGCATGCGCGTTTTACTTTCGGTTTTGATTTAACGATCGTGGGAAGTCTCGGCGGTGCTGAGCGTGCATTCTACAATACAAGACATTAATTTTGTCAGACGCTCTGCAACAAATCCTCCTTTGATGTTTCTTATGGGCCAATGAGGGTTTTTTTTTTTTCACGCTAAAGAAAATGTAAAATAACAAAAAAATAGTCCAGCCAATCCGAGGCCCCTGCACACATGGGGCCCCTAGGCTGCAGCCTAGGCAAGCCTGTGTGTTAATCCACGCCTGTGTGTAAGTTTGGTTCAGTGATGTTAAAGGGGTCATGTGATGTTGCTAAAAAGAACGTGTAATGAAATGTGTTTATGCGGTTTAAGGTTAAAAAAACATATTATTTTCCACATACTGTTCATTATTGTTTCTCCTCTATGTCCCACCTTTCTGAAACGCGTAAATTTTTACAAAGCTCATCGGTCTGAAAAGCGAGGTGTGCTGTGATTGGCCAGCTATCCAGTGAGTTGTGATTGGTCAAATACCTCAAGCGTGTGACGGAAATGTTACGCCCCTTACCATACTGTGATGCCGTGTCCCAGCCGGAGCGACGAGACAAAAACATTAAAACCCATTATAAACGAGGCATTTGTAATTGCGGATTATAATGACTTATAATGACTTATACTGTCTTTTTACACTGTAGCATCTGCTTAAAATCATGGATAATCATTGGGGTTTTATGTCTTAGAGACCCCTTTTAGCCTTTTGACATTTGCATATAAATTACAGACATGGCCTCACAGTCTACATTTATGTGGGTGCTAAATTGCCAATGGTTCCAAACACTATCAAGGAGATGCTAAACAGTTTCACCACTCTCGTCTCCCCATCGAACTTCAATCACATTCCAAAGAGACGTAAATGACCCCCCGTGCCTGGCACCAACGGCCTGGCTGACCAGCAAACGACCCCCATGCTCACCATACACATAACACACACACATAAAGACTTTTTCTTTATTGAGACTATAATTAATCAGTTACAAATGTATCTGGTATATGCATGTGTTGTTTGTATGTTTCATTATATTAGCCTAGTTACCACTCGTTAGACTGTGATGGGTGCACATTGGTTCCTCTAGTGTAGGGAGTTCTGCGGGTATAACAAAATTTTGTTCATTTTAAATTGAAATTGAATATTTGCATTGTGCAACCAATGTGCACCCATCACACTGGGAATGTAGAGGAAACACTGTAGGATTGGCTGTCTCAGTGTGTGTATGTATGCCAGTTCACCTTACTATTTGCGTGTGGACCATGTATGGCACTAAGCATGGGCCGATTACCGGTTTCAAGGTATACCGCGATTTGAAAATTTCACGGTTTCAGAACCACTGATATTTTCCGTTATACCGTTCCTGCGGTATGCACTGTTTTATTAAGCACTGTTTTATTCAGTCCTCAAAGACTGAAAGTGTAGGAATTCCTCAGGTTGAGTGCAGTGATGGCACTAAATAAATTTCTCCAGTAAAGCATAATGATTAAGGGGGGGCCTCACACAAAGAGCAGCCTAGGGGGCCCCTGACCACCTTAGGGCCCCGTCCACACGGAGATGCGTTTAGCTGTATACACATAAATTTTGTATCGTATAGGCGTTTCGTCCACACGGATAAACGCCCGTTAACACAGGCCAGAGACATTGAAGATGGACGCACAGAGAAAAATACTGTAGCAGTCAGATCACTCGAATCACTGTTCATGATGCACGAACTATTGGAAGAAAATCCTCAATATTTGCGCACAAGGTTTATGCGCCTAGTCCAAGCCTTCTTCTCCATTTTTAGTGTATGTCTGTGGCAGAATTACAGCGCCACATGCTGGTCTGGCATGTATACTACATCGTTTTGTGTCGGTTTCGTGGTTTCGTGTGGACGCATATATTTCTTGAAAGGATGGGGAAAAAAAGATTGGATAGGGAAAGCTCTGGCTTCGTGTGGACATAGCCTTAATCCGCCCCTGCTTACACACTTTAGTTTACACCAACAAAACTCCTTTTATGGGTTAAAACAAGCAGAAAGAGCTCTTTAAGGTAACGATTGCAGGTCAATATTTTTAATAGTGAAGAGTGAATTTGTTAAATAAAATGACGCCTGTTTGGCTGATTAACCTTTTCTTGCATCATAAACACACTAAAAAATGTGGAGGTCAAGACGCAACATTATATGCTGCATTGAAAATTTTCAATTGACTTCAATAAAATACCTTTTAACATTGATTGACACTTTGATTGTGAAATGTACACAATGTAAATTGTTAAATGTAAAGGCAACCAAACAGATCATGTCACACTTCACCATCTAACTGGGGACCATTTTGATCTTTGGATGGCAAAAATTTGTTGATTTACTGCATTAAAATCTTCAGTTGGCTCCAGTAAATTACATGAACTGAATGTCTTTTAACATTTGCAGAACCAATTGAAACTTTTCAAACTAACAATCAATATATAATTTTGAGTTTTGACCTCCATATGTGTATTAGTGTCAGGTTTTGTATGGACGACACTTTAGACACTTATTTGAGGAACAACAGTGAACTGTGAAGCACAAGGAAAATTGCATGTATTGAGCTTGAACGGATCCTTTAACATGTAGAGTTTAAGCAGTGTGGAAATAAACACAGAATAGTGAATTTGTTAAAATGACTTTGGTTTTAGATGGTGAAGTGCGACGCCTGTTTGGTTGATTTGCCATTTCTTGCATCACAAACGCACTATAAAGATTCTGGAGCTCAAAACTCAACCATTCTATTACTGTCGAATACTGTTAAATTTAAAGGGTTTGTTGTTAATCTAAATTAACTGATTTTGTTCATGTGAAAAATATTATTTAACATCACTGAACCAAACTTACACCCTTCAGTTTACACCAACAAAACTCATTTTATAGGTTAAAACAAGCAGAAAGAGCTCTTTAAGGTAACAACTGCTGGTCAATACTTTTAACAGTGAAGAGTGAATTTGTTAAATAAAATGACTTTGGTCCCCAGTTAGATGATAAAGTGTCACGCCTGTTTGGCTGATTCACTTTTTCTTGCATCACAAACACACTAAAAAATTTGGAGGTCAAGACGCAACATTATATGTTGACTTGCTGCATTGAACATTTTCAATTGACTTCAATAAAATACCTTTTAACACTGGCACTTTAGTCGTTTAACACATTTAAATTTTTCAATGCTACGCTTAATTTAGAGGCTCCATTTTTTAAGGTTATTATCAACATTGCCATTACATTCAGAAATAGTCCGAATATGCTAAACGTAAATGTAAAATGTAACTGCTGTCTAGGGCTGGGTATTGTTCAAAAATTTTCGATACCGATACCGATACCTTGACTTCGATACCTGTTCCTGAACGATACTTTTTTCGATACCAATTTTATGAAATCAATTTTACCAAGATTACATTATCTAAGACTTTGGTTTTATTTTTCAGCTATACAAACTCAAAGACTCATCTCCTGAGCCACTGCACAAAGGAACAAAATGTAACCAACACAATAAATCAGTGCAAAATAGTTGTAATAAAGCTCAAATAGTCTTCAGTTTACACATCTGTTAGGCTACATTTACACTAGTTAGTGTTTGTTTTAAAACGCATAGCTCAGACAGAATTCGTGTAGTATGAATGGACATCTGCATATGATCGGAACGCCACACAGCTCCCGCGCTACTATCCATTGGAAATTAATGACTGAATGACCGGTCTGTCGCTTGTCGTTTGTCGGAGATAGACTTTTTTCGATACCAATTTTATGAAATCAATTTTACCAAGATTACATTATCTAAGACTTTGGTTTTATTTTTCAGCTATACAAACTCAAAGACTCATCTCCTGAGCCACTGCACAAAGGAACAAAATGTAACCAAGCGCTTTCAAATCGCTCTCGTGGATGTCAAACACTGATCAATCTGTGCCGCACCTCTTCTAGTTGAACACACCGGCTAGTGCTGCAGGCTTATTGGCTCACTGACGCTGATGAGATTATCGCCTTAGGTATTGAAATTTGGTACCGAACGACGAGACATTTTTCGATACTCGATGGTATCGAGGTATTTCGGTCGGTGCCTAAAAGTATCGATCTCGATACCCAGCCCTACTGCTGTCATTAAAGAATCTCCTCCAAATTTCTTTATAAAGCTTTCTTTATAAAACAACAAGCACAATGGCAAAATAGATTTGCAAAAGCTCAAAATCAAAAGTTAAAGAAAAAAAACTAAAAAATATTGCAAAATATTGTAACTCGGTGAATGTAGTCATGTGTATTGAGACACGAGTGTGGCTTGAGAGTCGGCACTCAGACACGTAATGTTCTATATGCAATTGTTTTGATAGAGGGAAACAAGGTATATGTTTAGTTTAAATATTATTTTTTTCTCTTTAGATATTCCTCTTTTAAAGAAAAGGTATTAGCTGTATGCAAAGTGACCCACATTTGGTGTTTGACCACTGAATATGTGTATAATTCATCAACTTGATCATGGAGCCACACTGAGATCCTGATATCTCTGGAACTAAACCATTTAGGGCCATAAA
Organism: Sinocyclocheilus rhinocerous; assembly: GCF_001515625.1. Taxonomy (NCBI): domain Eukaryota; kingdom Metazoa; phylum Chordata; class Actinopteri; order Cypriniformes; family Cyprinidae; genus Sinocyclocheilus; species Sinocyclocheilus rhinocerous. The sequence continues at coordinate 36,057 of NW_015629552.1, forward strand.
AATAAGGAAACCAAAAGATAAGTTTGTTAAAAACAAAAATCTCAAAATATGTGATAATATCTAATACCTGACAAATGCCCGCTCGGTGGTAAACAAAACTTTTATTTTGAATGATTTCATTATGACAAATGAACTGGATTTCCTCTTCATATCTGAAACCTGGCTAAAGGTAGGAGACTCATCGCCGCTATCTGAACTCTTGCCTGAGGGATACGTTTACATTAATTCACCTCGCCCGTCGGGTCGCGGGGGAGGACTAATGACTATATACAAAAAAACTCTTCAATGCCAGCTACTCTCGGTTGAACCACCGCAGAGTTTTGAACCGCAACGGTTTCAAATCGCAGCTACAAACCCTATTACAGTCACTTTAGTGTATCGGCCTCCGAAACCAAATAGAGTTTTTGTTCAGGAATTTTCCGATTTTTTGAGTGAAATGTACACAAAATATGATCGCTTTTTAATATTGGGTGATTTTAATGTCCATATTTGTTGTCAAGTCAAGTCAAGTCACCTTTATTTATATAGCGCTTTTAACAATACAGATTGTGTCAAAGCAACTGAACAGCATTAATTAGGAAAATAGTGTGTCAATAATGCAAAATGACAATAGTAAACACAAATTTTTCAGTTAAAGGCAGTTCATCATTGAATTCAGTGATGTCATCATCCAGCTCAGTTCAGTTTAAATAGTATCTTTGCAATCATTTGCAATCAAGTCAACGATATCGCTGGAAATGAAGTGTCCCCAACTAAGCAAGCCAGAGGCGACAGCGGCAAGGAACCAAAACTCCATCGGTGACAGAATGGAGAAAAAACCTTGGGAGAAACCAGGCTCAGTTGGGGGGGGCCAGTTCTCATCTGGCCAGACAAAACCAGCAGTTCAATTTCAGGCTGTAGCAAAGTCACATTGTGCAGAGGAATCATCTGGTTCCTGTGGTCTTGTCCCGGTGGTCATCTGAGACAAGGGCTTTACAGGGGATCTGTATCTGTATCTGGGGCTCATCTAGTTGTCCTGGTCTCCGCTGACATTCAGGGCTGTAGAGGTCCTCTCTAGGTGCTGATCCACCATCTGGTCTGAATACGTACTGGATCCGGGTGACTGCAGTGACCATCTGATCTGGATACAGACTGGATCTGGTGGCTACGGTGACCTCGGAATAAGAAAGAAACAGACTAATATTAGCGTAGATGCCATTCTTCTAACAATGTAGCAAGTACATCGGGTGTTATGAGAAGTGTTCCCGGTTCCGGTTGACCTAATTAATGCAGCCTAAAAATCCTTTAACGGATTTGAATATTAGAAGCGTATTAGTGTGTTATGGATCTTAACCCATAATTTGCAAGTTGATGACGTAACTGTTTGTGAAACTAATTTCTCTGATCATATGCCAATCCTTTTTAAGACTTTTATTGCTATTCAACCTGTTTATCTAGAAGACTCTTTGTGTTGGTCAAGGAGACTAAGTAGTACCTCTAATGTCGAATTTTCTGCACTGTTTAAAACAAAATGCAATTTATCTATGCTGGAAACACCTCTACAGCATTTAAATGCCGATGATCATTGGATTCTATTAAAATCAACTTGTGAGGACATCTTAGATAGCATTGCCCCACTAAGACCTACAAGTCATAAATTAAAGATAAATCCTTGGCTAAATGATAATACCCGTGTCCTTAGAAGGCAATGCAGGCAAGCAGAGAGAAGATGGAAAAATAGTAAATTACAAGTTCATTATGATATTCTTAGAGACTCCCTATCTAGTTATCAAAATGCAGTAAGAAATGCAAAAAATACTTACTTCTCCAACATTATTAGGGCAGATATTAATAATTCGAAACTCTTATTTTCTATTATTAATTCTGTAATTCAACCTTTGAGTAATGTGTATCAAAAGTCCTCAGTTATTTCCTGTGAGGACTTTCTAAAATTTTTTAGCCAAAAGATTGCTGATCAACATCCCAGGCTGATGCTCACAAGTCCGAGGTAAGTATACAGCCCGCTGCTAACTCTCGCACTACCTCTACTCCGTGTGTTTCTCTGCACAGGCCCGGTGCACCCAGGACGCAATCTTCCCAGATGTCCTTCACTCCGGCACCGGGACACCTCGGACCCTGGGTGCACCCGCCACGGAAAACGCGAGCCAGGCCCCAGGCGACGACCTCTCCACCTCCGCCACCTCCGGTCTTCGAGATCTTCGAGATCTCCCACTTCACTCCCCTCCGCGAGATGGAACGCGACGCTGTGATCATCGGAGACTCCATCGTCTCCATCGTCCGTGCTACGTTAGCTGAAGGTAAAGTGCACACTCACTGTTTCCCTGGTGCTCGTGTTCTCGATGTTTCTGCGCAGATACCCGCGATCCTGAAGGGCGACGAGAGCACCGGAGCGGTCGTGCTTCACGCGGGGGTTAACGACACCAAGCTGCGGCAGACGGAGACACTGAAGAGAGACTTCAGGAGCCTGATCGAGACGGTGCGCCGCACATCGCCCGCGACGACGATCATCGTGTCAGGACCGCTTCCCACGTATCGACGAGGACACGAAAGGTTCAGTAGACTTTTTGCTTTAAATGAATGAATTGTCATGGTGTAAAGAACAGAAACTGCCCTTTGTTAATAATTGGAATCTTTTCTGCGAGCGTCCTAGGCTTTTTCGCACTGATGGCCTGCACCCCAGCAGAGTAGGTGCGGAACTCATGTCGGACAACATCTCCAGGACGCTACGCTCCATATGACTAGTAAGTCAAATCTCAAATAACTGCCCTGATGACTTGTGTTCTACCCGCTTAAATGATAGAAGTACTTGTGCTGTCCAACCTATAAAGACTGTGTCTGTTCCCCGAATAGTGAGGTCAAAATATAAATTTAATGCAGGATCTAGAAAAAATCTGATCGTGATTAAACCAGAAAAATGTAAAATAAATGAACAAAAACAATTTTTAAAGTTTGGGCTCCTAAACATTAGATCACTCTCACCCAAAGCAGTTATTGTAAATGAAATAATCACAGATAATCGTTTTGATGTACTCTGCTTGACTGAAACCTGGCTAAAACCTAATGATTATATTGGTCTAAATGAGTCTACTCCACCAAGCTACTGTTATAAGCATGAGCCCCGTCAGACTGGTCGTGGCGGAATTTAATTTAATCAACGTGCGCAGATTCCTCTGGTGAAAACTGATCCATCTGACTATCCTGCTTGCATTGCTGAATTGAGGGTTTTTGAGCCTACTACTTCGACTATGCTGCAGGATATTGTGCAAAAAATGAAACCTACATTCTGTGCAAATGATTTCATACCTAGTCGTTTGTTAAAGCAGACCTTTGATTGCGTATCACTGAGTTTAGCACATCTGATCAACAAAAGTTTGTCTAGTGGAATATGTCCACTAGAGTTTAAACATGCTGTGGTGACACCTCAGCTAAAACGATCAATTTAGCTCAGGATGAAATGCAGAATTATAGACCAATCTCTCAGCTGTGCTTTGCCTCAAAAATCTTAGAAAAAGTTGTATTGCAACAACTACTCTCATTTCTAAGTGAAAATTCTATAGGAGAAAGGTTTCAATCGGGGTTCAAAACAGCCCACAGCACTGAGACAGCATTATTGAAAGTGTTAAGTGATATTTTCCTTAGACAAAGGAGATTATGTTGTTTTGGTGTTGCTTGACTTGAGTGCAGCTTTTGACATGATCGACCATAACATCCTCATCTCCCGTCTTGAACATTCAGTAGGGCTAAAGGGTACAGTCCTGAAATTGTTTCAGTCCTATTTGAGCAATAGATGTTTTTCAGTTAATTATAATAATAAAATCTCAGGTAAAAAAACATCTTCCTTGGGGGGTTCCGCAAGGCTCTATCCTTTCTCCTATACTTTTTTCTTTATACTTGCTCCCTCTGGGCAGCATTTTTAGAAAGAATGGTGTATCATTTCATTGTTATGCCTATGACACGCAAATGTATTTACCAATCAGACATTCCACAAATTCATTTGAGTCATTTCTAGAGTGTTTAAAGGACATAAAAAATTGGATGGCGAACGTGTTCAAATCTTTAAACAACCAGGCCCCATTGTATTTGGCAAACCTTTTAATCCCATATAATCCTCCTAGAACATTACGATCAGAGAATCAAAAATTACTTGTAGTGCCTAGAACAAATCGCCTATATAAAGGCGATCGAGCCTTCGCTGTGATAGGCCGAGACTTTGGAATAAGTTGCCCTTGCCGATCAGGTCTGCCAAATCACTGTCAATTTTTAAGAAACTGTTGAAAGCACATCTAATGTTGATAGCATACAATGATTGATGGGGTGTTTTATATGTCGATGTGGTGTTTTATGTTGTCGATATTTGTTTCCATTTTTGTACTTTTTGTGTAAAGTACTTTGGTTCAACCTCGGTTGTCTTTTAAATGGTGCTATATAAATAAACGAACAAGAACAAGAAAACACTTCCAATGTTACGTCTGTGTTGGTCTGAGCACCTTGATAAAAAAATGCTAAATGAGGAAAAAACAGAGGTCATCTGTAAGAGATTTAGGCTTCCTAATTGATAATAACCTAAAATTAGATAATTAACTCAGTGGTTCGGGCTGGTTTTTATAATTTGCGTTTATTAGCCAAAGTTAAACCGTTCTTAACAAACTCAGACTCTGAAAGAGTAATCCATGCCTTTATTCTATCACGGCTGGATTTCTGTAATTCTTTGTATTCTGGCATCACCGCCACATCTTTGTCTCGACTACAATCAGTACAAAATGCTGCGGCGAGGTTACTAAAAAAGGTAAAGAAATATGAATCAATTACCCCTGTGTTAGTTTCTTTAAATTGACTCCAAGTCCATTTTAGAATTAAATATAAAATTGTATTGTTCGTGTTCAAATCTTTAAACAACCAGGCCCCATTGTATTTGGCAAACCTTTTAATCCCATATAATCCTCCTAGAACATTACGATCAGAGAATCAAAAATTACTTGTAGTGCCTAGAACAAATCGCCTATATAAAGGCGATCGAGCCTTCGCTGTGATAGGCCGAGACTTTGGAATAAGTTGCCCCTGCCGATCAGGTCTGCCAAATCACTGTCAATTTTTAAGAAACTGTTGAAAGCACATCTAATGTTGGTAGCATACAATGATTGATATGGTGTTTTATATGTCGATGTGGTGTTTTATGTTGTCGATGTTTGTTTCCATTCTTGTACTTTTTATGTAAAGCACTTTGGTTCAACCTTGGTTGTGTTTTAAATGGTGCTATATAAATAAACAAACAAGAACAAGAACAATATCTTCAATACTTCTTGATTTACAGGTATGCAAACTTTGAAAAAAAAAAGTGTTAAAAAGTGTTTTTTCCCCATTTTTGATTTGTCACCACTGCCATATAAAGCAACAAAGATGGCTAAAGTCAAGAAATTTTACTAATATACCTTCCAATCTCTGTGTGAAAATAACATTAAGAAGCTGCCATCTTCCCCTCCTCCACTCTAATGTGGCTCAAATCTCAGATCAGCTTGAGTCGTCACTGCCCCCCTTGCTCATTTACATCTCTATACAGCAAGCCAGACTCTGAGACACTTCAACATACACCCCCATTCCCCATTACTGCAGTACATCAGCATTTTCAACATATTATAACTCATATTATAAACACATGAGCTGTTTCTCAACATACGCATCTTGTCTGTACTTGTGTTCTTGTGAAACGTCATCAGTTGTTGCCAAAGTGCTGTTCCAATTCAAAGTTCATATCTAGCCAAGTACAGTTCAAATCCCCGGATGTGTCCTTTAGTTTACTCAAATCATTACTACATGCACATATTTAACAAAACTCATTTTATGGGTTAAAACAAGCAGAAAGAGCTCTTTAAGGTAACGATTGCAGGTCAATACTTTTCACAGTGAAGAGTGAATTTGTTAAATAAAATGACTTTGGTCCCCAGTTAAATGGTGAAGTGTGATGCCTGTTTGGTTGATTCGCCATTTCTTGCATCACAAACGCACTATAAAAGTTTTGGAGGCCAAAACGCAACATTTTATGATAAATTGCTGCATTGAAAATGTTCTCCTCACTTCAATAAAATACCCTTTAACATTGACACTTTAGAAAACTAAATTGACTGTTTAGCAATTAACAATAAGTTTCAGGATGCATTATCACACTGGAATAGCTTTTCAGTAAGGTTCCATTCATTAACAGTGACATGAACTAAACATTTATACATAATACATCTGATTGTAAAGTCTAATAGTAAAATCTTTTTAAAATCTTAATAAAAGTATTCCCCTGACTTACTGCTGTGGTGATGTTATTTTATTTATCTAGCATTTATAGCATTGTGTATATTGTGAGCATCATTACTGAAGGGATAAAAAGTTGTTTTGTATTTTTAACATAGAAAATGTAGGTAACAGCAGATCACTGTAACTTCAATCTTTGCCTTACATTAACCCTCTAAGGCCCACTGTTGTAATATTACAACATCAGTTTTAGCTGTAGTTAAATAAACCTGCACAATTTTTTTTACACAACTAATAGGTCCAATTGTTCAGTCTTGTAATGCTATTGGATGGTAGATTTAGTTAAAAAAAAAAAAAGAAAAAAAGCTTGTTAAACTGGCCATGAACTCACACAACCTGGGAACTTGCCTTAAAACACATCATGTTTTACTAAACTAGATAAATCAACATTTAAGTTAGTGAAAAAAAGCCTAAAATATTTTTTTCTGTGATTAGTAATATGTGTAGAACATGCTGATATTAAGGTACTTACAGTTTTTTTTAATTGCTTTGGCGCAATTTTCACAAGCATTTGGTAAATTTTCAAAACTCTTAGTACTTATATCACAACAGATCATGTGTTCAAACATGGAGCAGAATAGGCTTGTAGAGAGAGGAAACCTGCATTGAAGAGGTGGTGGTGCTCCTCAACAGAGAGGTGGACGTGGGCCAAGACAAAGAGGTGGTGATGCTCCTCAACAGAGAGGTGGACGTGGGCCAAGACAAATAGGTGGTGGTGCTCCTCAACAGAGCGGTGGACGTGAGCCAAGGCAAAGAGGTGGTGGTGCTCCTCAGCAGAAAGGTGGACCAAGAGAAAGAGGTGGTGGTGCTCCTCAACAGAGAGGTGGACATGGAGAAAGAGGTGGTGGTGCTCCTCAACAGAGGTGGACAAGGACCAAGATAAAGAGGTGGTGGTGCTCCTCAACAGAGAGGTGGACATGGAGAAAGAGGTGGTGGTGCTCCTCAACAGAGGTGGACAAGGACCAAGATAAAGAGGTGGTGGTGCTCCTCAACAGAGGTGGACATGGACCAAGAGAAAGAGGTGGTGGTGCTCCTCAACAGAGAGGTGGTCTTCAGAGAAATGTAGGCAGAAGACCGCGCACCATCTCTAATGAAGTCCGGGCCATCATTGCTGACCATGTGGTTAACAGAGGCCATACCATGGCAGAGGCTGCCAGGTTAGTTCAGCCTAACTTACAAAGGTCAACTGTCAGCTCTATCATCAGAACTTTTCGCCAAAAAAACTGCTAGTCTGCTATAGTAACTTCACTATACTTTTACAATATAGTACTGTTACAGTAATGGCATTACTGTATAGAAGAACAGCATGTAATTGTCACAGTTTTATGTAATTTGTAATAGTAAAATATTGACAGCATACTGTTGTCCCCTCAGAATTAACAGGAGACAACCTGGTGGTGGTCGCCCACGTGATTTGACTGACCAGCAGGAGTTAGCTGTGGTGGAAATGGTCAGGGCAAGAAATGAAACACGGCTGTTTGAAATCAAGCCGGCTATTGAGAACAGCAATGACACCTTTGCCAATGTGGCGTCAATTAGCCTTCCAACTATTGCCCGCCTTTTGAAGAAGCACCAGGTTTCTATGAAACAAATTTACTTGGTCCCTTTTGAGAGAAACAATGCCCGGGTGAAACAAACAACTGCGTTCAGAATATGTTCAGGTACAACACTAAATTGGTGTACTGTATGACATGCAATTTACAGTACTGACTAACCATGTCAACTATTATTTGTAAAAGAGCTAACCAAATTATTATTATTTTAGAGGGTGATGGAGCTGGACACTGCTGTGAATCAAGTATATTTTTGTTGATGAGGCCGGTTTCAATCTGGCAAAAACCAGACGCCGTGGACGTAACCTTATTGGCCAAAGGGCAACCATCCAAGTGCCTGGACAACGTGAGGGAAACCTCTCAATGTGTGCAGATATATCTGAAGATGGTGTGGTAGGCTGTAGAGTAGTTCTAGGATCATATAACACTGAACACCTGATCGCTTTTCTAAATGAGCTTGAGCAGGCCTGTCAGGGTGAAGAGGTTATCGTGTGGGACAATGTCAGTTTCCACCATGCAGAGCTGGTTCGGGAATGGTTTCAGGCACATCCTCTGTTCATGACCCTCTACCTTCCCCCATACTCTCCTTTCCTCAACACAATTGAGGAATTATTCTCTACATGGAAGGTGTATGATCGCCATCCACATGAGCATGTCACCCTTCAAGCCATGGATGAAGCTTGTGGAGCAATAACTGCAGAGCAATGTCAAGCCTGGATTCGTCATGCCAGAAGGTTTTTCCCACGGTACCTGAAAAATGAAGACATTCACTGTTATGTTGATGATAATTTATGGCCAAATGTTGAAGACCGGCTTGATAATTAATGTGAATTTCAGGTGTTCAGGTTCACATGCAACCACAGTATTGTTGTAAATTAAAATAAAATACTTTTTTTGCTTGTGTCTGTAAATGTCTTTTGATGCGTTCTTTGATCACATTTTCATGTTGTATAAAGGTGTTTTTTATTTTATTTTAAATATAGCTTTTGTCTGAAACTGATTGTTAAACATACTAAGTTGAAGAAAGAAAAAAAAAGATCTTACTGTTGTGTTTTGGAGATTAAACAAATGTTCTCAAAACAAATCACAATGATCTTGTGTTCTGAACCAATGATTGTGAAATGAAAATATGTGCAACTACAATGAGATCAGGTTTTGAAAGTATGATTAGTGGTATTACAAGTGTGATCAGTTTAAAGTTTTGTACTAAGAGTACTTAAAGTACCAAGTACCTTGTAAGTACACCTTACTTATGAAAATAGTACCAAACCAATTTTAAAAAACCGTAGTAATGTTGCTGGCATTTTGGAGTCTTGGGAAAGCATACGTGGCAAAGTCTCTCAGTCCTTTGTCATCTGTTTGCCTAAAGCTTGCCTGTCTGACAGCTTTCAAAATTTGCGCAGAGCAAATGTGCAGAACAGTATGTGACTTAATTTCATTCCATGATTATTCCCCATGCAGAACTCCTATGCTCGGTTGAGGTAAGAGCTGATGTACTGTTTGTTGAAAGCAAGCATCACACTTTGTATTAAAGCCGTAATCAGTCTCAACCAGGTGAATATTTATTTGTGTGTATTTTGACAAATGCAATGTAAATTGCATTAGCCAAAATGTGATTGGGGGTACTGAGTGATCATTGGAGAGCATTTCACAAATGTGAAGAAGTGGTGCACCTCAAGCCTTTCCTGGAAGAATAGTATATACACGCAAATATAGTAGAACACACTAAAAAAAAAAAAAAAAAAGATTTCACTTGTTTGCTTATTTCGGTTTACTTAGAATAAGATAAAACCACACAAATCTTTCGTTTTTTTATACTCCGTTGTCATTTGCACTCAATTTAATTACACTGTAAAACCTGATAAGTTAAGAATACTCCAAAAATTTGAGGCAACTGATTACCACAAAACATTTAAGTAAACAAACTCATTTATTTTAAGTTAGTTTAACTTAAAATTTTTGTGACAAGTGGAGCGGGGCTGAGAGAGAATTTAATTTAATTTAAAGGGGTCATATGATGCGATTTCAATTTTTCCTTTCTCTTTGGAGTGTTACAAGCTCTTGGTGCACACTCTAGCCCGTCGGCCTCCGCTAACTCAAGCCTGCCGTGTGTGACGCTGTGTGTTTCGTCTTTGTAAAAGCGAAACTACTTTGTTTGGCCTTCCAAAAGAGGATATGACTAGAAATCAGTGGTTAAGTTGTATTTACAACACTGTTCCAGAACAGTTCAACCCAAATATTCAGATGTGTGCAGCGCATTTTATGGAGGACTGTTTCCTGATCCTGGGAGAGTAGACTACAATGCTGGCTGTTCTGACTCACAGACTGTAAGTAAGTTTTTTAT
>NW_015629552.1:46760-49894 GCF_001515625.1 Sinocyclocheilus rhinocerous
ACTGATACTTTCTGCTCCACTCTTACATCTTGTTTAGACACTCTCTGCCCTCTGTCTTCCAGGTCAGCCCAATACCTACCCTTCTGCCCCTTGGCTGTCTGATGTTCTCCACAAGCATCGTTCTAGCTCAGGGCAGCAGAAAGGGTTTGGCACAAATCAAAAAACCTTAATGTGTATCAGTCACTCCTCTCTTCCTACTCTGCTAATGTCTCCACTGCTAAAAGGACATACTATCACAACAAAATTAACAATTCGTCTAACTCTCACATGCCCTCTAAAACATTTTCCTCCCTTCTTTGTCCTCCTCCTCCCCCTCCTTCATCAACTCTAACAGCTAACGACTTTGCCATGTTCTTCATTAATAAAACTGCAACCATCAGTGCACAATTCTCAACACCACAAACTGTCAAATACATCTTACCAGCAAACATACACTCGTTCAAACATACATCCTTCTCTCCACTCTCTGAGGCAGAAGTCTCTAAACTCACCCTTTCTAATCATCCTACTACTTGTCCGCTTGATCCTATTCCATCTCATCTCCTTCAAGCCATTTCTCCTGCAGTTGTACCTGCATTTACTCACATCACCACATCCCTTCCCACTGGTGTTTTTCCTTCGGCTTTTAAACAGGCTCGTATAACCCCACTACTTAAGAAACCCACTCTTAGCCCAACTCTTTTAGAGAACTACAGACCGGTTTCCCTTCTTCCTTTCATTGCAAAAACTCTTGAACGAGTTGTGTTCAACCAAGTCTCTGCCTTTCTCACACAGAACAACATCCTGGACAGCAACCAATCTGGCTTCAGAAGTGGACATTCGACCGAGACTGCCTTGCTTTCAGTTGTTGAAGCCCTAAGACTGGCAAGAGCGGCTTCAAGCCATAAAACTGGCAAGAGCGGTTTCCAAATCTTCATTACTTAACTAGCTGGATCTGTCTGCTGCTTTTGACACGGTTAACCACCAGATCCTCCTGTCAACCCTATTGGCAAAGAGCATCTCATGAACCGCACTCCAGTGGTTTGATACTTACCTCTCAGACAGGATGTATCTTGAATACATTGCTGGGGTGCCTCAGGGCTCAGTTCTTGGACCACTACTCTTCTCTCTGTCTACATGGAATCACTGTCTACATTTTGTCATTCAGAAACATGGCTTTTCATATCACTGCAATGCTGATGATAATCAGCTCTACCTCTCATTCCATCCTGATGATCCGATGATAGCTGCTCGCATCTCAGAATGCCTAACAGACATTTCTTGCTGGATGAAGGACCATCACCTACCTTGCCAAGACAGAACTGCTTGTGGTTTCAACAAACCCATCACAATTTCACCATCCAGCTAGACACATCAACCATAACTCCTTCAAAAACAGCCAGAAACCTTGGAGCTGTGATTGATGATCAGCTGAATTTCTCAGACAACATTGCTAAAACTTGCCCGGTCCTGTAGATTTGCTATATTCAACATTAGGAAGATCAGGCCCTTTCTTTCAGAACATGCTTCTTAACTCCTTGTTCAAGCTCTTGTTCTGTCCAGGCTGGACTATTGCAATGCTCTCTTGGCAGGTCTTCCAGACAGTTCTATCAAACCTCTACAATTACTACAGAATGCGGCTGCAAGATTAATTTTTGATGAGCAGAAAAGAACACATGTCACACCTCTGTTCATCAATTTGCACTGGCTACCAATAGCTGCTCGCATAAAATTCAAGACATTGATGTTTGCCTACAAAACCAGCACTGGCTCTGCACCCCTTTACCTAAATTCACTACTTCAGACTTATGTACCCTCTAGAAGCTTGCGTTCTGCAAGTGAACGGTGCATTGTAGTGTCATCCCAAAGAGGCACAAAATCACTTTCACAGACTTTTACATTAACTGTTCCCTCCTGGTGGAATGACCTGCCCAACTCAATTTGAGCAGCTGAATCCTTAGCCATCTTCAAGAAACAGCTAAAAACACATCTTGTCCATCTATATTTGACACTCTAACTCTAACAAACTCTATTCTAAATCTATATATACAGTATATAGTTTAGTCATGAAACTCTAGATGGCGCAGGCTGATGGGTTGTAACTGATGATATTTAGAGAGTTAAACAACTTGGCACAAGCTGATTGGTTCATGCTGTATATGCAGCCAATGAGCTTACTGCCTTACATTTATATGGCTGGCTAGCATTCACTAGAGATTCCTGCAGCGTGCTTTCAGAGTTTTTCTGAAACTGAACAGCTAAGATAAGTAAACTGTCTTCATTCTGGTTCTGTTGAATTTTTGCGTTCGTCAGATTTACATTTTTAAACTAGAAAACATACAAGTTGTAAAACTACGCGCAGGTTATTCGCATCAGGAGTAATTACTAAGCATGTCTTGTTCATATAACAGCAGTAGCATTAGCAGCAGCAGCAAGCAGTTTTCCTGCTTCATGTATGTGAGAATACAACGTCAAGCATCGCGGATTGAGAACAGTAAAGTTAATTGGGGATTACTTGCCTGAAATCTCCAATGCTTTTGATATCTTCTGTGGGCATTCATTTCTACATTAACCGTGAACGGATCACTTTCAGATGCACACCTCACTAGTGGGGTCGGTGTGCAGTTGCCGTTTCACAGTTGTTCACAGTTTAAGTCAAGGTGAACCCGTATAACTGTCTTTCATAAACGTCATACTGTCAACAGTCTTACTTATTTAACCATAACAACTTAATGATAATTAATTTCATTTTTAAGTCGCTTTGGATAAAAGCGTCTGCTAAATGACTAAATGTAATGTAATGTAATGAGCAACAGAAAATAATATACGTGTACTCGTGCCACATTGCAATGCACTCAGAAGAGGGAGCACTCATTCTTAAAGGGGACACATTTCTATTTCACTCGTTACCTTGGTTCAGTGATAGTGAAGAGTTTAATTGAAAGTCATGTTTAGTGATGGTTTAATGATAATCATGAATTTGTTTGAAATATAAAGATACTACTAATAATAAATAATTTCCAATCAGTAGCCCATGTACAATGTAGCTAATAGTAGGACACTCTTAAACTGGGATTTACTATTTCTGTATTCAGTTGGGCTTACAGCAATTAAGGAGTGTAGCAGCAGTATCATTGAATTCAGATTGCGTTATT
>NW_015629552.1:50182-50526 GCF_001515625.1 Sinocyclocheilus rhinocerous
CAATGTTAGAAATAATATTAGCAGCAGTCTGCATAGCAACCAATTATTATTGCTAATGCTAATATAGCAAGGGCAGCAGAAAGTACTTTAGTTGCATGAAATTTCAGTAATTTCAGTGGGATGGACTACAACAATTCTAGTACTTTCATGGAGCATAGCAGCAGTATCCATAGAATCAATAGAATCAATTAGCGAATTATTAATAGCATCATGCATAGCAAATCAAAACATGAGTTTAGTTGCAGCAGCAGTAGGTAGACCGTAGTTTACATTCACATTTATTCATTTTGCAGACGCTTTTATCCAAAGCAACTTACAATTGCTGAAGTTTCAGTGACTAAAAA
>NW_015629552.1:52742-63331 GCF_001515625.1 Sinocyclocheilus rhinocerous
CTCTATTTCACTCGTTACCTTGGTTCAGTGATAGTGAAGAGTTTAATTGAAAGTCATGTTTAGTGATGGTTTAATGATAATCATGAATTTGTTTGAAATATAAAGATACTACTAATAATAAATAATTTCCAATCAGTAGCCCATGTACAATGTAGCTAATAGTAGGACACTCTTAAACTGGGATTTACTATTTCTGTATTCAGTTGGGCTTACAGCAATTAAGGAGTGTAGCAGCAGTATCATTGAATTCAGATTGCGTTATTAGCAAACTGTTAATAGCAATATGCATAGCAAATCAAGTCAAATTATCACTGTTGTTTATAGCAGCAGCAGCAGAAAGTATCTGGTTGCATGAAATTTCAATGATAACACATGGGGTAAGTAACTTTAAAATTGAAATAGGCTTTTATTACTTAGTTTATTTAACAGGGCATACAGAGATTTTGTGAATTCTTCAAAGTGAAATAAGCATTATTTGTTTGCATTTCATTGTTTAACAAAGACTCCAATACCTTCGTGCAGCTGTAGCAGCAGTATGCATAACCATTCAGATCGCAATTTTTAGCAAATTTAATAGCAGCAGAATGGCATAGCAAATTCAGATGCAATGTTAGAAATAATATTAGCAGCAGTCTGCATAGCAACCAATTATTATTGCTAATGCTAATATAGCAAGGGCAGCAGAAAGTACTTTAGTTGCATGAAATTTCAGTGATAATTCATGGATGGACTACAACAATTCTAGTACTTTCATGGAGCATAGCAGCAGTATTTAGTTATTCAGATCGCATGAAGCGAATTTAATAGCAGCAGCAGCATGCATAGCAAATTCATATGTAATGTTAGAAATAATATTAGTAGCAGGAAGTCAAATTGTGGCTAATATAGCAGCGGCAGCAGAAAGTACTTCAGTTGCTTGAAATTTCAGTGATAACGCATGGGGTAAGTAACTATGCATTGCATAGCTATTCAGATTGCTAGTTTAGTGAATTTTAATAGCAGCAGCACACATAACAATTCAGACACAATGTTAGAAATATTAGCAGCAGTCTGCATGGCAATCCAATTATCATTTTTGCTTATATAGCAGCGGCAACACAAAGTACATTTAGTTGCATGAAATTTCAGTGATAAGATAACGCTTGGATGGTAGTGAACTTTTTAAGTGAAATAGGCATTTTATTACTTTGCTATTCAATTCAACAGGATTTATAGAACTCTTCAAAGCGAAATAAGCATTAATTGGTTTTTACAGCAGGTTTCGTGCAGCAGCAGTAGATTATGCTTCGTAAATTCTGATTAAATATTACAACCGCAACAACTCGCACAGTAAATTCCTATTACAACATTGTGAATATCATTAACAGCAACAGCATCTACTTTCAACTCAGTATTGAAATGTTAGTTAATATTATCTTAGCAGCAGTAGCAGAAGTTTTGTTGCGTTGGCCGTATTGCACTGCATACATTGTGGACAGCTTTACTTATCGTAACGGGTCTATTGACTTTGTCATGTTGTGCCGCTCCCGTCTGGCGTAGACACCGTGTTCGCCTAGCTACTTATGCCTAATTTATGGACCTCTCAGCAGTTTAATCTCTTGTGCAGTAGCAGCAGCTTGCATAGGCATTCAGTCATCAAGATTTTTTCTCAGCAGCAGCATGCACAGCATTTCTATGTTGCGAATTTTAATTCGGACACAATTAATATAAAAGCAGACAACTGCATTTAAATATAGTCACTGTAGTGTCCAGCTCAAGACATCTTGGAATGAGCCATGCCTTTAGCAATGATGTGTTCATACAATGCAAAAATTATTGTTCTTAATATGCAATATAAATATTTTAAATTATCAAAATAAATGAGCAGCTGCTTTTGAGGCAGAATTAGTCCTGGGCATATGACACCACAACTACAGGGTGTACAGTGATTTATTCTTTCGCCAAATATTTTGTTAGCTTATTAATAATTTAAAGGTAAGTATTTCCATTGCAGTAACGTTGATGGACGTTAATGGGAAAAAAGAAAAATTACAATTACACTTGAATGACAAATTTAAAACTATTTGCTCAGGCCGCCCGAGCCTGAGTCAGGTGGTAGCTGGGGGTTACTTCATCTATCAGCCTACAGTGTGATTCCTGTTTGTTAACGACACGCAGTGCACGTTTCTACCTAGGTAACTTTGAGCTATTGGCTCAGACACACATAGTTATTTAGGTCATTAGTTAAATAAACCTAAGGGTACAGCACCCAGGTTCACATCGTTAAGCCACTAGTTAATTTATCTGGGTTCCATTAGCCAAGAAACATTTTTAACTCAGGTCACTAGTTTAAGCTATCTGGTCAACCGATCAGGTACACACAGCAATAGTTCACTAGCGTTAAGCCATTCGGCAAAGCCAGCCCAGGACTCACATAGATAGCAAACACACGGTCTCACGGCTCTCCGGAGCAGCAGCAGTACATATGTCTTGTCAATAGAGCTGCTTGTTCTGGGGGGTTTTACCTTTTATATTTATTCTATAGGGATGATTTTCAGTATATCACTGTATAGCAGCAGCATGCATATTTAATTGTTTTGTTTTCTTCTTCCAGCTTTGTTGGGGGGTTATTTTATATGATGTTTTATTAACCAGGTTCGGGAGGAGCAAGATCAGAAAATCAATCAGTCTGGCCC
Organism: Sinocyclocheilus rhinocerous; assembly: GCF_001515625.1. Taxonomy (NCBI): domain Eukaryota; kingdom Metazoa; phylum Chordata; class Actinopteri; order Cypriniformes; family Cyprinidae; genus Sinocyclocheilus; species Sinocyclocheilus rhinocerous. Next base: position 55,418 of record NW_015629552.1, read on the forward strand.
AGGTGGAGCTCGTCAGCTAATCACCTTAACAAGCACAATGCGTATATATATATACAGCCAACTTACCTCAGTTCCACAAACGTTTTCCAGCATCCCGCCTCCACCCCAACACCTCACTATCTAATTTCATCCCAGTCTTGGGATGGGGGGGGAGTTCTCTGGGTTCGGGCTTTAACCCGAGCTCGGAGCCCTCCCTCTGGACAGCACGCCAAATATGCTACTAATTGCTTAATCACATTATATGTTAGTGTGAACTCGTGAAACAGTTATGAAAGAACTCAATTTCCACTGTTAAACAAACTTTTATTTCAAACTAAACACTGTACCTGAAAATATAAAATAAATCACTTGTTGCACAGGACAGAATGTTCTACATCAGTGGTTCCCAGACTTTTTAGAGTGGAGTACCCCCTGAGGCATTTCTGCCTCTCTTCCACTTAGACTGCACCTTTTCCATTAAAGGACAATATTTGCCCCCTAAATTGACTTTCCAATGCATTTTTTAATCTTTATAAATAGAATATTAATGTTTAAAAAAAAAAAAAAAAGATTAATATGCAATGATGATAAAAAAGTGAAAAGTGATTCTTTTAAATACTAGAACCGCCAGTAGGTGGCGGTAAGTCACTGTCTAATGCGTGAGTCATCGAGTAATTTGTTCATTCAGTAACTAAGCAAGTGGCTGTATTTATAAATGAATCATTGAATCAATGACTTTCGCGAATGATTCGTTTACGAAATACCGCAAAATTCAGCATTTTGTTCACGTACCCCCTCTGTCGCCTCACGTGCCCAAGTTTGGGAACCACTGTTCTACATTAAATATTTAGCTAGCAACAGTCTGTTAACGTTACCTAGCAACAGTGTATGTTAACGTTAGCTCAGTCAACGTAGTAATATGCAAGTGCTATGACAAGTCGCGGGACTTGTCATAGCACTTACATATTATTGCTCTTTTGTTGGTTTTATTGCTTCTATTATCCTCATTTGTAAGTTGCTTTGGATAAAAGCATCTGCTAAATGACGTCATCTGTTGCTGCTTCTGGCGTTTCATCACTGACTGTGCTGCAACCGCGATACCTGCTCATTAGAACTTTCAGTGAGCTATTTTTAGAGTTTGCACGCAACGTTCCTGGACTCGGACGCGAGCGTCTGTGTCCTGCTCGGTCCTGCTCCTCCGTGGCGAAGACGGCGTGCGGTTAAAAAAAATCATAAACGAATTTGAAAGTGGGGGGGACACAAAAGTGAGTGATAATATGCAAGTGCTATGACAAGTCGCGGGACTTGTCATAGCACTTACATATTATTGCTCTTTTGTTGGTTTTATTGCTTCTATTATCCTCATTTGTAAGTTGCTTTGGATAAAAGCATCTGCTAAATGACTAAATATAAATGTAAATATATGGTTTTCTTGCTTAAACATCATGTTCACTCTGATCTTTAATTTTTTAGTGATAGTTATCAACAGCATATGCTAAAGTGATAACCAAAAAGACTCTCACTATATATGTACATGTAAATAGTCAAACAACATGGAGTGTACGGAGTATAGTCTTAAAGGGGTCATATGATGCGATTTCAATTTTTCCTTTCTCTTTGAAGTGTTACAAGCTCTTGGTGCATAAAGAAGATCTGTAAAGTGATCATATGAATTAGAAGTTTAATGACATTTGTAAGCATTTTAATTTACATGAAATTTTAATTATTAGGTAATGTTTAATACATTTATAAGCACGTTATTTCACGTTTCTAGATATGTGAATATATATGAAATAATTATCTGTTATGCATTACATAATGTTTGTTAATGATTTATAAATGAAAATTATTATAAAGTGTTACCATTTTTTGTAGTATTGACTAGCCCAAGCACACTTTGGTGGGTGCAGTTAGTGTAAATAGCTTCTGCCAATAAGGCGGCCTATTTGCACTTAGTGAAAACCCTAACCCTAAGTGAAAAGACACTCCGTTTTGGTATATACAATATATATAAAACAAAACTCCCTGTTGAAGAACTTTGCAATAAATGTATTTTCATTAGTGTATTTGTGCATTGTTGTAGGATGGTCGGTGCAATGTCTAAACAAGCAGCAAAACGGCAAAAACTCCAGAAATGTCCATGAAAAAAAAAAATTATTTCCACGTGCCACAAATTCCAAAAACGTGTAACAATGACCATAGCAAAATGTCCATTGTAAAGAATTTAGGGGGAAAAGAAAAAAAAAATGGTAACACTTTAGAACAGGGAACACTTATTCACTATTAACTACGACTTTTCCCTCAATAAATTCCTAATTTGCTGCTTATTAATAGTTAGTAAGGTAGTTGTTAAGTTTAGCTATTGGGTTGGATTAGGGTGTAGAATAAGGTCATGTAGAATAATGCATTAATATGTGCTTAATTAGTACTAATAAATTGCTAATATTCTAGTAATATGCATGATAATAAGCAACTAGTTAAGAGACCCTAAAATAAAGTGTTACCAAAAAAACCAAACACAAGAATAAAAGAGGGAAAAAAACTAACAAAAGAAACTGTTCAAAATACAACTCAATGCATAACAAAAATGGAATACACAGTTGGCTAGTGGTCCAACAAACACCCTTTCTTTTCTCTTCCAAACATTTCTCTGTTCTTTTATAGTTTCAAACTGACCAATCGTAAGCCCCCATCAGTTACTAGCTGTACATTCTACATGCTACAGAGGATTTATTACCTTACAGACAATACCTTGATAATCATCACCTCTAACAAGTTGTATTATTACCTTGAAAAGCATCAAACATATAAACATTCATGAAATTTAGGCCTAAACATTCTTAATGGACCAACTCCTCCCCTTCAGTATGACATATAGTCGGCTTCCTGTTTGCGGGCCTCTCCTACTAGGCAGCTCCAGGAACCGGTAAGTCAAAGAGACATGAACATTAATATACAAACATTGTTTGACCAACTTATAACAGTCACCATGGAATTTGCACATTTCATGTAACTGCCACTTGAGTAGAACTAACAAAAATAAAGGTCTTACAAAACAGTTTGGTCTGGTTTTATTTAGTTGAAACACGAGTGCTACATCACATTTTTCTCCCCTTCACCCCCTCTGGATGGTCTGAGTTAGGCAAACAGGATAAATAATCAGCAATTAAATTATTCTTACCTGGACAGTGCTCAATTGTAAACACATATAGCTGCAGAGTCAGACACCAGCGCAGTATCCTTGAATTACTGTTCTGCATTGTTTGCATCCATTTCAGTGCACAATGATCCGTTCGTAACATGAAATCTCGTCCAAGCAGGTAGTAGCACAGGGAGTCCACAGCCCACTTAATGGCAAGAACTTCCTTCTCAATTGTTGAGTATTTTCGTTCTCTTTCAAAGAGTTTTCTGCTCAGAAACAGCACTGGCCTGTCGTCGTAAGCCTGGGCTAGTACTGCTCCCAACCCAACATCAGAAGCGTCCACCTCAACGATAAATCTCTTTGAGAAATTAGGACTTTGCAACACTGGTTCATGGCATAACAAATCTTTAAGGGAATTGAAGGCTTCTTCACACTCATTTGTCCAACAGAATTTAGCAGGACTCTTCTTGATCAAATCAGTCAGTGGGGTAGCCAGTGATGCGAAATGGGGAATAAATCGTCGATACCAGCCAATTAGACCAAGAAAAGACCTCACCTGCTTTTTAGTTTGAGGGCGAGTAATATTTTGAATAGCCTTAAGCTTTTCCACTTGTGGTCTGATCTGTCCATGTCCTAGCAAGTACCCAAATACCTCACCTCTGCCTGAGCCCATGAACATTTGGTGGTGTTGATTGTGAGCCCAGCTTCCTGAAGCCTTTTCAGAATGTCAGCAAGATGCTGCAGATGTTCTTGCCAAGATCTACTGTATATCACCATATCATCAAGGTAGGCAGCTGCATACTGCTCACATCCCACCAGTACACGATCCATCAATCTTTGGAATGTGGCCGGTGCTCCATGTAAACCAGAGGGCATAACTGTATATTGATATATCCCAATGGGGGATCGAAAAGCAGTATAAGGCTTGCAAGAGGGATCAAGTGGCACTTGCCAATATCCTTTACACAGATCTAAGGTAGTCATATAGGCTGCTTTACCCAGTCTCTCAATCAACTCGTTAATACGAGGCATTGGATAGGAATCAAATCACGATACACTGTTTAACTTTCTAAAATCAGTGTAGAATCTAATTCTTCCATCCTTTTTAGGGACCAGTAGTATGGGACTTGACCACTCACTTTTGGACGATTCTATAATCCCCATTTCCAGCATGGTCTCGATCTCTTTAGCTGTTCTACCATCTTCTCCGGGACTCAACTGTGGTGTCACTCGTGGTGACTTTCAAGATTATATTGTGCATAAGGATCTCAGTACGGCCAGGTCTTTCCTGGAAAAGAAAGGGAAAAGATGGGACTACCTCGGTTAGTTGCTGTTGTTGATGGTTATTCAAATGTGAGGGACCTCCTGTGGTGATCGAACTGGCTCCATATCAGTTTCGTCCTCTTCCTCCACTACTGCCCTCACCATCATTACTTGGTCTTTGAGGCCTTGGGGACCTTCGAGATCAGACACCCTCTCCTTGAATTCCCTCAGGAGATTAACATGTAGGACCTGTTTAGGCTGCTTTCTTTCAGGACATAAAATCTCATAGGTTACTGAGCCCAGTTTTCGGGTAACAACATACGGACCCTGCAACTTGGCCAACAATTTACTTGTACCTGATGGTAGCAGTACCAGAACTTTCTATCCAGGTTTTAAGTCCCTTTCCCTGGCATGTGTGTCGTACCATACTTTCTGTCTTTGCTGAGCAGCAAGTAGATTTTCTTTGCCAAGAGTACTAAAGTTCTCCAACTTGTCCCTCATCTGTAAGGTATAAGAGGCGATACTGCACTGGGCTGGTTTTTCTGCTGTCCATCCCTCTTTGAGCACGTCCAGGGGGCCATGAACTTGCCTGCCAAACAAAAGCTCAAAAGGAGAGAAACCAGTTGAGCATTGAGGGACCTCTCTATATGCAAAGAGAAGAAAAGGAATCCATTTATCCCAATCCCTCCCAGACACATCAACAAACTTCTTAAGCGTGTTTTTTAATGTACCATTAAAGCGTTCTACGAGGCCATCTGTTTGAGGGTGAAATGGCGTAGTTCTGATTCCCTTAATGCCTAGTTGCTTGTACAGAAGCTTCATCAGTTTAGCCATAAAATTTGTTCCCTGATCCGTAATAATTTCAGAGGGGACTCCAACTCTGGATATCAAATCAATCAAACATCTCACAATGTGTTTAACTTGAATTGAACGCAAAGGGTACACCTCTGGATATCTAGTAGCATAGTCGCAGATTACCAGTGCAAATTGGTGACCCAAACTACTCTTCACCGAAGGGCCTTTTATATCCATCCCTATACGATCAAATGGAGTTCCAATAATAGGCAGAGGTTGCAGATAAGTTCTATCAGATTTACGAACAGGTGCTACCATTTGACATTCAGAACAAGTTTTACAGTATTCTTGCTCATCTTGATACATTTTTGGCCAATAAAATCTTTGACTGACTTGCTCGTATGTTTTCTGTTGGCCTAAATGTCCTGATCAAGAGACAGTGAGACTCATATGTAAAATCATCTGATGCAGGGCTTTGGGTACTACCAGTCTAGGATTCTCTGTATCAGCCAGGTACAAAAGGTTGTTCTTTAAAATGTACACCCCAGCCCCAATTTTGGTACACCCACAGGCTTGCCATCTACCTTACACAGCTTTTGAAACAGGGGCTGTAAAGTAACATCTGCTTTTTGCAACTCACTAAAATAATCAGGAACTTGCCAATGGGAGTTGATCAACTCCCGGAGATTGGGTAAGTTCTCCTGTGCCTTATCTTTCCCCCTATGCTTTTCTTGTCATCTCTGTCTTTTACTTTTTTTATCTTTCCCAACATTACCAAACAAATCAGCATCAGCATTAGGAAGGGGTTCTAAACCTTTAGTCTGGGAACGTGTAACTACTGCACACAATTTGGATGTTAAACCAACCAAATCGGTTAAACAAAATCTTCCCCAATCACCACGTTATATGCTAATTTCTCAACTACGCCCATCCTTAACAGGTATACCTGTTCATCAATCACCATAGAGGCATCAGCAGTTGGATAGATTTGTTCATCCCCATGTACACATTCTAAACATACAGTATCACCATAGTTCAGCATTTCACAATTCAACCAGTCAGATTTCACCAACAAAAAATGGGATACAGAGTTGGCTACTGGTCCAACAAACACCCTTTCTTTTCTTTTCCAAACATTTCTTTGTTCTTTTATAGTTTTATTCTCCTCCATTTTCAAACTGACCAATCATAACCCCTCATCAGTTACTAGCTGTACATTCTACATGTTAAAAAAAGGATTTATTACACACGATCTTTACATCCTTTGTTTGGGTGAAGATGACGTGCGCGATGTCCTCGAGGGGGGCAATCTGCATGCATTGTGAGCTTTTTCCAATGAAAAAGCTCCGCTCTCGTTTGTCCCTCTTTTCAAGGAAAGAGAGACAGCCATCAGCTCCCCGCCGCTGCTGAGGCACGGAGGAAAATGAGCTTGTGGGTGGACCTGGCTGATGAGTTGAGAGAGGGTCTTTCGCGCTCGTCAGTTGTGGACTAGAGTGAGCTGCTGGATGATGATGCTATTTCTCTTACATCGTCTGATCTAGCGGCTAGTGCTCTGCTGGCTCCAAGATGGCGGATGATGATGAAGAGGTTGAGACTGAGTCCTCTCATTCCTCCTGCCCTGCGTACGCTGACTTGCTTGAGGTTATGGAATGAGCCACGGAGAGACTTGACTTGCCGTTGAAGGGTGTTAAGAAAGTGGCGCCTCGAGGCCGCCTCGATGAGCGTTATCTTTCTGATCATAACCCTGCAGCTCAAGTGAGCCTTCCATTTCTTCCTGATCTCCACGTGGAGATCGAGAAGGCTTGGAAAATTCCGTTTTAATCCCGTATCCATAGGTTTCAGCATACTAGTTATGCCAATATTGAGGGAATGCATGACAAAGGTTATGAGAAAATACCCCCTATTGAAGAGACGCTAGCTAGCTATCTCTCTGTGAGTGAGGCATCTTCTCTTAAGGCTCCCTCCCTTCCATCCAAACCCCTTCAGGCTGCAGCTTTGTTGCACACTATGGCGGTGCTTCAGGCTTATCAGGCTGACCTGTTGAAAGACCTGGATAAAGGCCAGGGTTTATCCCATGATGAGATGGCTGAGTTGCGTCGCACCACAGATCTCACTCTCCGTGCCACTAAGCAGACCGCCACTGCCATTGGCAGATCTATGGCAGGCATGGTGGTTACGGAGAGGCATCTGTGGGTAAATCTGGCGGATATCAGGACGAAAGAGAAGGGCTTTCTACTTGATGCGCCAGTTTCCCCTTCTGAGCTTTTTGGCATTTCCGTCAAGACAGTGGTATGAAGTTTAAGGAGGCCAAGACGCGCTCGGCTGCCTTTAAATCCTTCATTCCACAAAGGTCCAGGTCTGAGCCCGAACAACAGAGGGGTCCTGGCCCATCTCGATCTAAGAGTCAGAGGCGGGCACAGAAGACTAGTGTCGCGACTCGCGCCCCTCTCCCGCCTTCAGGTAGGGCTAAAGGGAGGTGTGAGTCAAAGGGTAACAGGCAAGATTTGAGGGAGATACTAGACTAGGCGTTCTCAGCACTCTCGTCTGGACCAGAGTAAAACCTGAACATCTTCTCACCTCCCTCCGAGAGTTTTCACATCTGCTCTCATCTTCCTCACCTTAATTCCCCTGAAGCCACCATCCCCTCCACCTGACCGAGGTTAGGTAGGAGCCTCCTGCGCTCGCATTACAGTCTCTCATGCTGGACCTATGATGTTTTGGTTAGTTTCTATGTC
>NW_015629552.1:63637-76444 GCF_001515625.1 Sinocyclocheilus rhinocerous
TGACACAATCTGTATTGTTAAAAGCGCTATATAAATAAAGGTGACTTGACTTGACTTCCCTTAATTCCCCTGAAGCCACCATCCCCTCCACCTGACCGAGGTTAGGTAGGAGCCTCCTGTGCACGCATTACAGTCTCTCATGCCAGACCTATGATGTTTTGGTTAGTTTCTGTGTCCCATAGAACTACCTACTGATGGTCCGGACCCAAGTGCTCTTCGGGCTTCGCCTTCAGATGATACCCGTGAGCTTGAGTCATGTGCGGGAGCCGTGGTTGGTGAGTACGATCCATTTCATCCATCTATTTCTAGTTTATGTGAATTCACTTACTAGTTTCTCCGCAGCGCAACTTGGACCCGTTTCTGTTTTTCTGAATTTGTTTTAGGGTTAGGACCTCTGCGAGCACCTCCCCTGCTAAAGTCAGGTGGTGATGGTAGCTCACCCGTCGGTACTGGATCCAGGCTGGATGATAGTTGTGCATCTTCGGCTTCATGCTTACTGGACCACGCAGCCAAGTCGCTGGGCCTCTGCGAGAGCCTTTTTAGCCGATCAGGTCCGCAGTATAACGCTGCAACCTCAGGAGTCCTCCATTCAGGTTGAGCATTTTTCGGAGTATAATGCTTCGTGATGTGCTCCCTGATGTCCTGGCTGGGTGTTTGCTTCGAGAAGCTGTCCCAGCCAGGACGCGCTACTCATGTATCGCCCCGAGGGATTTCCTGAGATTTGAGTCATCCTCTCAACCATCATGCACGCTCTCGGAGCTAGAGCTCCTCTCGTTGAGGCGTTGAGTGCCTACTGATGGTCCGGACCCAAGTGCTCTTCAGGCTTCGCCTTCAGAAAATGATGCCCGTGGGCTTGAGCCATGGTTGGTGAGTATGATCCACTTTACCCATCTATAGTTAGTTTATATGTATTCCCTAACTAGTTTCTCCACAGCACTACTTGGACCTGTTCCTATTTTCTGACTTTGTTTTAAGTTTAGGACCTCTGCGAGCACCTCCCCTGCTAAAGTCAGAACCTCTCACTGTTGACCGACTGTGGTGATGATAACTCACCTGTCGGTACTGGATCCAGGCTGGATGATAGCCCTGCATCTTCGGCTTCATGCTTGCTGGATCACGCAGCCAAGTCTCTGGGCCTCTGCGAGAGCCTTTTTAGCCGATCTGGTCCGCAGTATAAAGCTGCAACCTCAGGACCCGTGGGTCCTCCATTCGGGTGAGCATTTTTTCGGATTATAATGCTTCGTGATGTGCTCCTTGATGTCCTGGCTGGGTGTTTGCTTCGAGAAGCTGCCCCGGCCAGGACGCCCTGCTCATGTCTCGCCCTGAGGGGTCTCCTGAGATTTGAGTCATCCTCACAACCATCATTCACATTCTCTGAGGTAGAGCTCTTCTCGCTGGGGTAGAATGCTGGGGTAAGTTCATTGGCACAATTTTTAATAAAAAGGCAGAGATTCCATCCGGATCCATAGATTTTTTGGTACATATACCAAATAGCGAACAAACTATATGTGGGGCAAACTCTAATCTCTGATCTAAATTACATATAATAGAGTCTAAATCAGCCATTTGCTCCAAAGGTGACTCAAACCTAAGAAAAAAATCATTCAGATCATTTGCTCTTTGCTGGTTGTTACTAGTTATAAGCCTTTTCCGGAGGGGTTCCATATTGGTTACTACTATCATAGCATTCCATAATTTCCTGCAATCCCCAGTTAAAATTTTGTTCTATAATGTCTCAATGTTATTTTCTTGCCCCCTTCAACAGAGTATTTAATTCCTTTTGAACTAATTTTAATTCAATTTTATCTTGATTGATAAAAGCTAACTACTTCCTATTTAAGCACTCCTTAATATCCCTTGTTATATAACTTTAGTTATTAGGAAATACAGATGAAACAGATCCCAGTCTGTGCAAGCAAAGCAGCCTTTTAAAGTTTCAATGCTGTCATCAGACCAAACGGATACAGTCTTTGTCTGTGGTTTTATCCTTTTTAAAAGTGTTATAGGTAGGAATCAAGTGAATCGTATTATGATCGCAGTTCGACAAGACAAGGCTTAGCCACATGTGCATCCTTCACATTCGCGCAACATTTGTCTAGGAACTTATTTCCTTGGGTATCACATTTGATATTCTGTTCACACCCTGGAAGTGAGTGGTCCAATCTGCAATGATTAAAATCACCAAGAATAAAAATCGGAGCTGCAGGAGTACGCTTGTCACACTCGCTGATGGGAGATCAAGCGCACAACGCAGGAGATGAATAACATACAGTCTTTAATAATAATCCACAGGAAAACAGACAGAGAATCCAGGAGGAAGGCAAACCAACGACGTGTATACATAAACAATACCGGACAACATAAGGAGCAGAACGGGGAGTACGAATGGTGCGTTCAAGTCATGTCGGATAGATTGTATTTACGAGTTGAACGCACATGAACGTCACAACAAAGTCGTTATTACGAGTGGGAAACTCAAAATTTTCTTTAAGCCCCGAGTTTCCGAGTTGGGGGCATGTCAATGAGAAACATGGCGGAATCGATGGATGCAACGTCTGTAGTTGACGGTAAATTTTTGTTTAAATTGATAGTTTAGTTGTCCTATAAACTTAAATTGGTCATGTTCTTGTTATGCAGCTAGTTAATGAAATCCAAGTAAAAAAAAAATGCTATAATTTTTGCACCTATAAGTGAAAAATCTTTTTGATTTGCCATGTTGCATTTAGCTAACAGCTTTTTTAAATCTCTGTATTTTAGCATTTGTTGATGCTGAAAATCAGTTATACTGGGATCCTGGTGTAAAAAAAAATATTAAAAACGCAAAACACACCTGATGCGAATTCTTTGCTCTTCATTTTCTATAAGCAGAGTAAACAGACCCTGTTGTATTTTCTTGTAATTTATTAAAAGAAGGTACACCGCCATCTTGTGCCGACTAAACTGACTTGAACGCACCTGACGTCGTAATTACGACTTGTCAACTCGTAAGTACGAACGTCCCAGGAGGACTTGAACGCAGCATTATACTAACTCAAACAAGGGACTAATGACTAGATTAACAGAACACAGGTGAACAGAATGTACTAATCAAAACACGAGGGAAAACTAGGTCAAGGTTTTGAGCAGTCCGAGGGTTCAGGGATTGTGCTGCCCACACACACCAGATAGCCACTCCCAGCACTGAGAGCGCTAGGGACAGTGGAATGACCTCCATGGTCGAGACAGGACAGACAGATAGTTCAGGACAGACAGACAGTTCATGCACTACCTTCATGGTCGTGACGGGGCAGACTGATGAAAAAGGAGATTCACAGGATGGCGGAAGAAGAGGAGGCAGATCACAACATAAATCCATATTTTCCTCTTAGTCCAGCTCTAGCTCACCCTCAGCGGTGGTACAATGGGCAGGGCATTCCTCCATGCCCTAGTACTCCACTGCAGCTCCAACCCTCGCGTGCGTAATTGCCGGCTCTCGCACCTGGTCAGAATATCTATGAGGCTCAGGCTCCGGGGCGATCCTCAGCTCTGTTGCTCTTTCTGGCGATGGCAGATTTTGGCTCTCCATCTGCGCTGGGCTCGGGCAAGCGCTCCGCACTGCGGGGTGATGTTCGGCTGGGCTCTGGGTCAGGAGTGGAGCTGGTGAGACCGATGGTGAATGGTCATTGCTCATCAGCACCCACTCCACAAAAGCGGCGAAATCCCCTCGAGGTCCACATCCAGACAAACGCACTCTGCATGCGGTGTAGAGCGTGCAGAGGCAGTGGTCAGAGTAGCTGGTACGGTTGGCGATCTCCACAAAGACCGCCGTGTGGACCTCAAGAGGTAGCCCCCCTGCTCCAGCAGGAGCAGGCTGAATTCTGGACGGTGGGTCATAACTAACAAAAGAAAAACGGAAAATAAACAGGGTTAAATAACGCTGCTTAACTTTGTGGTCTGGTATTCTGTCACATTCGCTGATGGGAGATCTAGCGCACAACGCAGATTATGAATAACATACAGTCTTTAATAATAATCCACAGGAAAACAGACAGGGAATCCAGGAGGAAGGCAAACCAACAACGTGCAGGCACATGCACAGATAGACATCAAAGGGGGCTTGAGCACCTGCCCTTTTTCTTCCTCGAGAGAAAGTGCCCTTTTTTCTGGGGAGGTTTTTTTTTTTTTTTTTTTAAATAGATGAATATATGTATTATGTGTGCGTGTGTGTGTTTCTGTTTGCGCACAGCTTCAAAATATCAGGTCGGGTCGGGAATGTTGAGACTGTGTCGAGTTCCGATGCCTTTCTCCTCTCCGCGTATCCGCGTCTCCGCGCAGCACAGCAGTGTAGCACACATTGATCGGCACATCACAGACAGGCGCAGAGCCGCAGAAGTGAAGCCCTCCCTCCCTTTCCAGTTGTGTTTGTCTTGCTGTGGAGGTGAGTGGTGATGAACAAAAACTAAGCATCCTGTGTCTCAAATTCACAGCTAATTATCCAAAAGGCAAATATAGTTAATTTGTCTTGCTAACATCCATGACTCATTAACTACTAGGGGTGCTCCGATTGATCGGCTACCGATCACTATCGGCCGATAATCACGGTGGGATGATTGATCGACGGTCTCTAAAAAGGCCGATCTCAAAAAAACTATCTCAAGCTGATGACGCTGCCGTGAGAGGTTTGGCACGACATGCAGCAGATCGGCTACCACTATCGGCCGATAATCACGTTGGGATGATTGATCGACGGTCTCTAAAAAGGCAGATCTCAAAAAAACGATCTCAAGCTGATGCCGTGATAGGTTTGGCACAACATGCAGCGGCACCGTCTCAGTCCGGCACGGGTAAAATAATTATAATATTTCTTCATTAAATAGCATATAAAGTAATTTGAAAACTTGCAAATCCTCCACGCTGGATGCCAGTCTGGGATACTGAAGTACAGTCCTTGTGTGACTTGACTTGACTCATGACGATCAACTGTGACTTGACTTGACTCATGACGATCAACTGTGACTTGACTTGACTCATGAAGATAAACTGTGAATTGACTTGATTCATGAAGATCAGCTGTGACGCGACTTGGTTCATGAATATAAACTGTGACTTGACTTGCCTCATGATGATCAACTGTGACTTGACTTGGCTCATGAAGATCAGCTGTGACTTGACTCATGACAAGAAACTGTGACTTGACTGGACTCAGGAAGATCAGCTGTGACTTGACTGGACTCATGAATATCAACTGTGACTTGACTGGACTCAGGAAGATCAGCTGTGACTTGACTTGACTCACGACGATCAACTGTGATTTGACTTGATTCATGATGATCAACTGTGACTTGACTCGTTGTTGTGGCCGCCATCTCAGTCATAGATGCGGTGTCGAGTTCCTCCTCCACCCACAGTGAATAGAGAGCCAACAGTCAACAAAGCATAGTCCATAGTACAACCCTCTTTCCTTAGCTCAAGTATGCAAACCTCTTTGCCACATGCACTGGAATATGTATTATATTGAAAGTTAAATTTTCAAATGAAAATGACAACATGGTCGTTGTAACGGAATGAACACAGGAAGCGTGCAGATCCATCTGCAAGGCTTTATTTACAAGAGACGTGGTCAAAAATAGGCATAGGTCAGACAATGGCAAACAGGTACATTGATGGCAAGGCAAGAGGGATAATCCAGGTACAAGGCAAAGATCCAGGCAGGGGCGAACAGTATCCAATTGGGCGAGACTCGAGGGATAATCCAGGTACACAGGCAGTGATCAGAACACGGGGAAACAGACAAGGCAAGACAAAGAAAACAAGGAAAACAAGACACTAGGCTCGGTAATGCAGCTATCGCTAGATGAGTGATAAACGCAGAACAAAACACTGCGATCTGAACAGGAACTGAGAGAGTGTTAAATAGAGTGTGTAATGGCTCTCAGGTGAGCGTGTGATATGTGACGCCTGTGTGGTCAGTGAATTCAGCTGTGTAAGTGCAATGGATGATGGGAACTGTAGTCCGGAGTGACATGTAACAGTCTGTGTAGTGTGAGAGTCAATGTAATGGTAGAATGACCTCTAATGGCAATCGGCCGGAAAGCCACGGACCGGATTCATGACAATTACATTCATAAAGTACACTAATATTTTTAACAATTGCAGTATCAAGGGAGGAGTATTTGGGACAATTGGGAGTCCCCGAGTTTAGCCCAAAGAGAGTTCCAGTCCCCGAGTTTAGCCCCAAGAAAGTTCCTGTTCCCATGTCTAGCCCAGAGAAAGTTCCTGTTCCTATGTCGAGCCCAGAGAAAGTTCCTGTTCCCATGTCTAGCCCAGAGAAGGCTCCTGTTCCCACGTCCAGCCCTGCGAGGGCTCCTGGTCCCAAGTTAAGTCCGGAGGCTCACAAATGCCCGCCCACCCATCCACCTACCTGCTCCTGCCTCCTCCACCGCTGTCGTCTGGCAGCCCCTCTGCTCGCCCTCAGCCCACCATCAGCACGGTGCGAGCTCCGCGGGACTGCCATCCTCCAGCGTCGCCGTGGCTGGAGTATCCCTTGACTTCGCCTCCAGCTTCTAAGCCCTGGCCCGTTGACCTGTCGGCTCCACCATGGCTCCTAGCTCCCTTCTCTCCGTGGGGGGGGGCGATATGTCAAGCCCCTGGACTCTAGCTGTGTGTTTTTTGCCTGCCTGACCTAGTTTTCACATGTTAATTGTTTCATTAGTTCCAGGTGTGTCTCGTCATCCCCTCGTCAAGTCTTGTGTATTTATAGTGAGTCATGTTCCTAATTTCCTCGTCTGGTATTGAATGTTCATCTTACCCCGTTCCTGGTTCCATTTGGATGTTTATTAAAGTCTGTTCATTTGAAGTTTACTCCTCGTCCCTCGCTTCGTGCTCCACACATTAGCGTTCGTGACATGTATTATGTTTATTAGGGTCAAGTTAAGATTTTCCAATGTGTTCAGGAACAGTCCATCAAGCCTTTGCAAGGGCTTTGCTATTGAACTTAATCATGTGTCACTGAATAAACCACAGTATTTAACAGTAATAGCAAAACATTTTTACACTTGAGCAACATATTGTTTATTATATATAAATAATAAATTTATCATATATCAACATGCTCTGTGTACCCAAAGAAAAGGGGTGGGTCCCAACATTTTGGTGTGTGCAGAGGAAAAAAGGACAGAAGAAGCGATTATGAATTTGAGTTGTGCATGACTGAACAGCTGTTAACCGTAACAGTTATACCAACGAGCAACTGAAATGTTGCTGTTGAGCAAATGTGAAGACTGGAGTTACAACAACTTGTATGACTTGCGTGTTTTCATTTCATTGACTTTTCCCGGGATTCACTGCGGTCAAGCCAGCCCGGTTCAGAAAAACACGGGCAAGCCAGCCGCGACTGAAATTGGTGTGTGTGCGTATTACCATGATTACGGTAATTGCAAGAACATAAAGAGAACGCGCTATCAATGCACATTTCATTTAGACTCCCAGAACTGAGATATAACAAGATGACATTTCTCGATTTCTTTTTTGTACTGCTGCTTTAATATGCGTGTAATTTATTGGTGTTTTGACGGTTGTGTGTTACTATATTTTTCGACCTTTCAAATCATAGCAGGATTCGTAAAAAAAGAGAAATGGGAAATTATTCGATTTAGAGGGCTATAAAGACCCCATTTATCAGAAGTAGAAAAAAACAATCGTCCCATACTACATGCACACCTCATATAAAAACACTATATTTCAGCATTTTCGAGATATGACACTTTATTACACTTTACAGGGCTATAAAGACCCCATTTCTAATAAGTAGAAAAAGCGGGACATCCCATACTATATGCACAACTCATATCAAACCATTTTACTGCAGCATTTTTTAGATATGGGACCATACAGTGATTTAAAGGGCTATAAAGTCCCCATTTCTAATAAGCAGAAAAAACCAATGGTCAGTTCCTATAAGGGACGTCCCATACTATATGCACACCTCATATAAAACCATTTTACTGGAGCATTTTCAAGATATGACACATTATTACACTTTTGAGGTGTTACGTCCTACGTGTGTCTAGGGGTTGTTTTACCAGAACGTAACAAAATTAAGCGTTTGAAGAGCATTTGTCTGGCCTTGCCACAGCACCACAACAAAAATATATATTTTTAACAGATTTGTTAAAGGCTACCAAAGCATAGCCGGATTTCTTTGGAACAAAAACTACAACTTAGGAGGCAAACAAAGGCTTCAGAAGGGGGCAATGCCAAAATAACAAACAAAAGTTCAGTCTAACTTGGGAGTTATATTCTCAAAGAAAAGAAAAACAACAAAACGTACGCTCACTCCCTGTCTACCCACAAACCAGGAGAAAACAGTGGATTACAAAATAAAATGGCACCCACCTCCCTACAGTTCCCAAATAATAATTGAAACAAAAACAATCAGATGAATAACATCTTAAAAATGTAAAACAAAGAAATAAGGTACTTTGTCACAACAAAACTCTTAGCTTAAGTGTTTAGCAGGACTAAAGCATTCAATAGAAAACAATTAACTAAAGCAACAGCATTTTATACCAAAGAGTTAAAATGTTAACAAGCATACAGATCCCCAAAGGATGCACCACAACTTCAGCAACTGGACTGGTCAGGGCAGGACACAGATCATGCTCTGGAGAAGGATTCTCGTTGGTTGAGAGTTGTGCTCTGCTTTTATGCTGCTTCCCTCCTGGTTGGTAAGCAGGTGCAGCTGGGGGAGCAATCAGGCTACCTGCCAGAGTGGAGAGTGGGCGGAGCCAGAGGAAAGCAGGAGACACACACAACAACAGAAGAAAACACACAGTACCATGATGCCATTATAAAAATATATGTCTTTGGACGTAACACCCCCACCCATAACTTACAAACAGTACCGCTAAAGAAATGTTTGTGAAATCATGAATTAGGTTCGCAACAACATTTTCATATCTGCTATTCACATCCTACTTATCCATACTATGCACTCTAGAAAGTGCATTGGCTACAACATTTTCCAAACCTTTTCGATGCTGAATGTCAAGATTGTACTCTTGAATGATTAGAGACCAGCGCATCAGACGTTGATTTGAGATACACATTCTCCCAAGGAACACTAGGGGGTTGTGATCAGTGTAAACCACCACCGGATTACAACTACCTCCCAAGTAAACTTCGAAGTGTTGCAATGCTAACAGTAAGACTAAAGCCTCTTTTTCAATAGTACTGTACTTCTGTTGATATTTGGTAAACTTTTTGGAGAAGTAACTCACAGGATGCTCTACGCCAGCAGAGTCTTCTTGCAGTAGAACAGCACCTGCCCCTGCAGAACTTGCATCCACCTGCAACTTGAAGGCCAGGATGGCACAACAGGTCTTTTGCAGCATTAAATGCATAGTTACAATCATGACTCCACACAAATTTCCTGGAGGTTCTGAGGAGATCTGTCAACAGGGTAACCACAAAAGCAAAGTTTTTGCAGAAACTTCTGTAGTATCCAGCCATACCCAGAAATCTCCTCTGCTCTCTTTTATTAGTAGGAGGGGGAAAATTCAGTATGGCAGCAACTTTTTCTTTAACAGGCCTCACTGACCCCTGGCCCACCTTCTTACCAAGATAGGTAACTACAGCCTTCGCAAACTCACACTTCACCAAGTTTAACGTCAATGATGCCTCAGATAAGCTACTAAAAACTTGTTTAAGACTATTCAGATGGTCTTCACAATTAGCTGAATAGATCACCACATCATCTAAGTAAGCCTCACAGTTAGTCACCCCTGACAAAACTTGCCGCATTAGGCGTTGGAAGGTCACAGGCGCACTTCGCATCCCGAATGCCATAACGGAATATTGTAGGAAGTTGTCAGGGGTAATGAAAGCAGAGATTTCTGAAGCTCGAGGTGTGAAGGGCCCCTGCCAGTATCCTTTTAAAAGATTCAATTTGGTGACGTAATGTGACCAAACTCGGTGACCAACTCGGTCAACACGGTCCTCTATTTGAGGAAGAGGAAAAGAGTCGGGCTTGGTCCCAGTCAGCAAACAAATTTGACCCAGATTTGGCATGCCTCTGGCACAGCTGGCATTCATCCGGCACTGGCATACAGCATGTGGGCCAAGCATGGCCCGGGTTTGGCAGAGATGGTACCAGGTTTAAGACGGCACACAATACATGGGCCAGATGTCAAATGTAATATTTGGCCCAGATGTTAAATATAGATATGTGGGCCACATAAGTATGGCCGATCTTGAACCACATTTAAAATCCATTTCAAATATTTTTGAGTAAAATCCCAATGTTTTCCCATACAGAAAGGTAAAATATTCACATAAATGTGAAACACTGTTAAATATATTGAAATACATTTTGAAAATATATTTTTTAAATGCATAACATAAAGCTCATGTTGCGTGTTCAATTATGTGTTTATATATATGTGAAATTATGTTCATGACTCATATGATATATGATATTATATCTTATATTATAGAATACTATATCCTTTTGTTGTATGTATATATATATATATAAACCAGAAATATATATATATTGACTGATGACTGATTTCAAACAATATTTTGCCTTCACATATGTTCCTGTGGCTCAGTGGTAGAGCATTGCGTTAGCAGCACAGAAGGTTGTGGGTTCAATTCCCAGGGAACACACATACTGGTTAAAAAATGTATAGCCTGAATGCACTGTAAGTCGCTTTGGATAAAAGCGTCTGCTAAATAATTAAATTAATCACTGCTTTCATATTCTCATTCAATTTACAGTTTGATGTAGGCCTACTATTCACTTATACAATACATGATGAAGTTTCAGGACATTTTATTTGACTTTTATGTACTATTTATGTAAATGCGTAACTTTGGTGTGTTTTAATGGGCGCGCGCGTTGATCATTCAAATCGCATTTAAACTGGAGCCGAGGGGGTTACCATGGAAACGGGGCGTCAACTCACTCAGCTGACAAGTAGCGAGAGTCCGTCTCTCTGCTGTTTTCACTGCTCTAGGTAAGTTTAGTCCCTAAAATTACACAAATGATACATACAACCGTTCCTGACACTTTCTTACATGTAATTAACACATTTCTGTTGAATCTTTACTTTACAGGAATGGTTTAGAGTCTTCAAAAAGACCGTTAGCATCACAGCCGTTAACTAGCTATAGAGGCTAACTATTAGAGGTAAGCTAACTATAGATTTGAGCTCTTATTAATGAAAGTTTGAGCTTGTATAGCTCAAATCTTTCGGTTTTGATAGATTGCTGGTACTTTGTCAATAGATAAATGGAAGTAATTATGAGCTAATTAATTTAACCTAAAAGTCTGCACTGTGGGGTCAGTCGGTAACGACACACATGAACTAATGGGCTGAAACTATTTCAAACACGTTTTGAACTTTCATTGCAAACAAATATTGATAAATTGTACTGTGATTTCAGGAGCATCAGAAAAACCCTAAAACGGGAAGTTACAAGAAAATTTGTAATGGGAGCTGCTGACAGAGACACAGGAACCCAGGTGAAAAAGACGTAGTATTAAATGTATTAAAAATATACTTGAAATTCAAGTAGTATGTTTATATATGTCTGAAAAAGCACAATTTAAATATATTTCTTTTTCAGCTGGGAAACACGGGTGATCTGAGAAATCTTATTAAATAACTTTATGCATTTTTTACAATATATTTCAACTATATCATTATGCATCTGTAAAACCTAAAAATGTGAATTCTGGTATCTTAAGATTTTTTTTATGGTTTTTTTTTTTGTTATGTTTTGTATATTATTATTTCTCTTTTCGGCATTTCACCTCTGCTGTAGTTTGTTTATTTCTAATAGACCTGACATTGTATACTACATATTGTTGGCTATGTGACATATTGTTCCTATATTCTTCCATGCTGATGGCCGTGCTGCAGAGCTGGAGCAGATCTCCTGTTGAAGAACATCTCCAAGGCACTATGAACCATCTGACTAGTAAGTAAAGCCTTCGAACATTCAAAAGTTTATCAAATATTCAAAAATATATATAAAATATTTCCTGTATGTCCTACAAGGCCATCTTGTTTAACTCTTGTGGCGAGTATCCCGGTTCCAGATCAGCGTCGCCCTGGAAACGCCGCTGCCACACTGATCACAGAAGCACAACACCTGTGCGTGATGAGTGGCGCACCTGGAGCTCGTTCTCGCTGGCCATAAAAGCCAGGAGCAGAGACACCAGCGGGGAGGCACACCGGAGCTCCAGGCGACATTAATGCTTGTTTCTCCTTATCCACAGACTCCGACGGCACCCCAGGAGAGGGATCTGCACCACGGGGTCCCCTACCGCTGACCAGGTAGCGGAGAAAGTCCTCATCGATCGACTGCTACGGGCCCTGCCCCGCCCGCTGATGCGCCCGGTCAGTATGCGAAATCCCCAGGACATCCACAGTCTGGTAGAAGCGGTCGAGGCGGCGACGAACGCCCGCGAGGCAGGGGAGAGAGCGGGCCTGGCGCCCCGCAGGGTGATGGAGCGGCGTCCGCTCGAAGGTGCACCGCGACCAGGCAGCAGACTGGCGTTCCCCGACTTTGTGGATGAGCCAATGCCCACGGAACCCCCAGCACCGACGGCCTGAGCCTGGATGGCCGGGTGTTTCCTGCATCAGGACGGACTTTCCCCTGGCCCCAGCCGAATGGTAAAGCTAGAGGGGAAACCAGTGCAGGCCTTGTTGGATTCCGGCAGTTCAGTCACCCTAGTGCAACCTACCCTGGTACAACCAAGGCCCGAACAGAAGTCAAAGTTGCCACTGACGTGTGTGCACGGAGACACCCGCTATGTGA
>NW_015629552.1:76462-77275 GCF_001515625.1 Sinocyclocheilus rhinocerous
GTCCGCTCGAAGGTGCACCGCGACCAGGCAGCAGACCGGCGGTCCCCGACTTTGTGGATGAGCCAATGCCCACGGAACCCCCAGCACCGACGGCCCGCGCCTGGATGGCCGGGTGTTTCCTGCATCAGGACGGACTTTCCCCTGGCCCCAGCCGGATGGTAAAGCTAGAGGGGAAACCAGCACAGGCCTTCTTGGATTCCGGCAGTTCAGTCACCCTCGTGCAACCTACCCTGGTACGACCAAGGCCCGAGCAGAAATCCAAGTTGCCACTGAAGTGTGTGCATGGAGACACCCGCTATGTGCCGACCCGCACGGTTCAGATTTCAGCGGAGCCCGGGACCTGGGCCATCGAGGTGGGCATTGTACAAGATCTCCCTGTACCTCTGCTCCTGGGACTGGCCGGGGTTCCAGAAGCTCCTCCTCGGCCCCAGGATGCCAGGCCGTACCGCCCGGAACGGGCCACGGCGAACCCGTCGGGGACCGTCCAGCCCAAGGCCGGCCTACCTAGCGACGGTGGATGAGGACGTCGGTCTACCACCCGCAGACGGATGGCTTGGTGGAGAGGTTTAACCAGACGCTCAAACGGATGCTGAAGCGGGTGGTGGCCGAAGATGGGCGTGACTGGGACCTCATGATCCCGTACGTGCTCTTTGGAGTCTGGGAAGTACCACAGACCTCGACAGGCTTCACCCCCTTCAAACTGCTGTTAGGGAGACAGCACAGGGGCCTTCTAGACGTCGCTCGGGAAGCGTGGGAGAACCAACCCGCCCCCCTTCGTAGCCTCGTCGAGCACGTGCGGGAAATGAGGGAAAG
>NW_015629552.1:77384-86255 GCF_001515625.1 Sinocyclocheilus rhinocerous
ACCCCAGGAGAGGGATCTGCACCACGGCACTTCACCCCACGAGCACCACGTTGAGACGGGCACCAAGCACCATTCCTCCGAGCACGTGTGATCAGTGTGTGGGCAATAAATCACCCTCCGGGGCTCTTTCTATCTATGTGTTCTCATTCACCCCGCGACACTCTGCACTGAGGACACTTCATACACAACAACCTACAGAGGGGTCCATCATAATTCGAAAAAAGACACAGATGATAATAAAAAAAGATCTTTGAAATTAAAATTAATAACAGTAAGACAGAACCAGAGTACTGTTAACGTACCTCACTTCAAATTGTAACGGTCTGTATGTATATTATTTTCTAAACTTTAGTGAAGTGTTTGTTCAACGAGCCTAAAAGGTACTTAAAACTTTAAATCTTATTTGCACTCTTGAAGACTGTTCACCAAAGACTAAATTTCAGTTGAGGGACATGAACACCTGAATATTGCAAAAATAGAGAAAGTACCATATTTAAGAATTTTGTGTTAATTGCGTAAACATTAAAAAAAATATATATATTTTTACTGTTTTTTGTTTTGTTTTCCAAAGCACCTAAAAGCCAATTCACACTGCCATACTCCAACAGGGTGAACACACTGCCCAAGCAAAACAAATAAGCATGTTAGGTGTGAGATTCATTCAACTTGGTTTGCTGATTAAACATGATTAAATATTTGTTCAGAATACTGTCGTTGTTGTGACTATTCATCTGGGAGGGGTGTGTATCATTAGGCTTGGTTATGGTTTTGTTGAGGCTGACATGTGGAAACCATCTGTTCCAGCGTATAGGACCAGAATAGGGCCAGCTATGGTCATACAGGTGGCTGAGATAGGGATCTGTCATGGCCCTTTTATGTCCCATTTGTGGCCCATATTTTGGCTGCCAGGTTTAGTTCACCTGTGGATCATGCTCAGGTGTGGCTCAGTTTTGGGCTTTCTGGTTAAAGATTGTGTTTTGGTTCCAATGTTGCATTTTCATCTGGCCAAATTCAGGGCCAGTTATGGGTAATTAACTTGGCTGAGACTTGGGCCAGTTATGGCCCATATGTGACCCTTGTCTGGAATCCAGACCTGGTCCACACTAGGACCGTAATTCATTGCGGTATGTGGGCCAAGCAAAAGCTGGTTTTGTGGGCTGGAGCTGGGCCAGAGAAAATTTGCTATGTAGGGTTTTCTTATTAACTTTACGGTAGTCGGTGCAAAAACGATTTGATGAGTCAGATTTAGGAACAAGCAAGCATGGTGAACTGCAGGGGCTATGGCTGGGTGTAGCAAAACCATGTTGCAACAAATATTTAACCTCTGACTTCCTTACTTCTCGTTTATGCGGATTGACATGGTAAGGATGCTGTTTAATAGATACAGAGTCACCTACATCAATGTCGTGTGTGAGGATGGTAGTTTGGCGAGGAACATCAGAGAACAAGGTGGGATACTCACTTATTAACTCAACTATATTTGTATGTTGGTTCTTAGGCAAGTGAGCAAGATACGAGTCTAAGTTACTCAGTGCTTGCTTACAGGACATTTGGTCTTTATTTTCGACCAGATTATCTTCCAAAAGACAATATGCAGTAGGCAGTACTGTAGTAGTAACTGCAGACACAACATCAGAGACAGGGATTTCTTTTGCGGCTTTGTTCGTGACATAAGCCGTCAACATATTCACATGACACACTCAACTTTTTCTCCTACGATCTGGAGTTGAGATTACATAATCAGTGTCAGTAAGCCTTTTCCCAACAGCATAAGGACCAGTGAATTTAGCCTCCAATGCTGACCCTGGAACAGGAAGCAAGACTAAAACCAAATCGCCATGTTGGAAGCTGCGTTTTACACATGTCTTGTCATTACGCAATTTCATCTTGGATTGTGCAGTTACCAGATGAGATTTTGCTACATCACAAGCCTTATGGAGACGTTCACGGAAAGCACATACATATTCCAAGACGTTACTAGACACTGGACCTACCTTTTGACAATAACGGCACACTTAGCAGTTTCAAGGGCCTACGGACAATGTGCCCAAAAACAAGTTCAGCAGGGTTGAAACCCAATGATTCCTGCACAGTCTCTCTAACTGCGAACATTAGTAGTGGTAAACCCTCAACCCAGTCTCTACCAGTACTTAAACAATATGCACGTAGCATCGACTTTAGGGTTTGGTGAAAGTGTTCCAGCGCACCCTGGGACTCTGGATGGTATGCGCTGGATAGTTGATGATCAACTCCTAACTCTTTTACCACTTGAGCGAACAATTTGGAAGTGAAGTTAGTACCTCGATCGGTTTGGATAACTTTGGGCAAACGTTGAGCAGAACTTAACCCTTTAGGCGCCAGGGTTTTTTGGAAAAAATGCTGGATTTTGACATCAAGATCTCTCCCACGCACAGCACGGCCATGTCTACCACTCCCACCTCTTTGGGGCGCTGGATCCAGAGCGCTCTGACTGGATCCAAAGAGCTAGTGCTACTTCATTATTACTATATAGTAGTAAAACACATGTGAAAATTAGCCTACTTTTTGATCAGTTCATCAGTAATATTCAGGAAAAAATATATATGGAGTGGGTGTTTGAACTTATTTGCATGTTTTTCTTTTTTTTTTTGTCTTTTTATCCTCATTTCAAATGATCAGGAAAAGAGGAAATCAACAGTAAAACTATTAGTAACTATAGTAAATTCCGGGAGAAGCGCGATCATTAGACGACCGATCGTCATTTCCAAAAGGCAAATATTCCCCTTCAGAGTCAGAATCGGCGAATAACATTTGCAACACATCCTCACGGTACAACTTTTTATTATCCTTTTGGCGATTTTCTCTCACAAATCTCACAATTTACTCAGACGCTCTGAACTGAACTGCTTCCGCATCAATGACACAAAAGCTCACTTGCTCGGCTATTTGCTCGAACACTTTGAATAGGAACATGACGTCATTTTGGTCTAGAATCAAAGTACTACATGTCTGCCATCTAGTGGTAGGGAATACAAATCAGATATTACACCATATTAGGATCTACAGCCTATTTTATTAAGTATGACGTCTTGTCTTTGACTTTGGCGCTTAGAGGGTTAACTATCTCCTTCACTACCGCATGGGCTTTAAGAGTACGGAGCGGAACAGCTTCTGGGAACCGAGTTGCAGCACACATCAGAGTCAAAACATATTGGTGTCCCGATTTCGATTTTGGTAGCGGCCCAACACAATCCAAAATCAAACGTTCAAATGGCTCTCCCACCACTGGAATTAGATGGAGGGGAGCAGAAGGTATGATTTGATTCGGCTTACATGGCAAACATGGCAGCTCTTGCAGAATTTGGAAACACTAGACTTCAATCCAGGCCAAAATAATTATCGGGAAATGCGCTTATAAGTTTTGTTAACCCCAAGATGGACGGAGAGAGGATGCTCGTGGGCAAGCTGCAATACCTGAGAATGATAATCAGAGGGCAAAACAATTTGATAGTCAGCTAAAGCATCATCAACATCATGTGGCTTCCAACGACACATTAGGGCATCATCTTCCCAAATAAAAGCTATTCTAGCACTGCTCAAATTAAGTAACTGAACAGCAGCTTCAACACAGGGTGCTAGAGATTGATCAGATCTTTGAGCAGCAATTAAGTGTTCTCTGTCAAATTTCAGAGCTGCTGCTTTTAAGTCTGAGTTTGCAGAATCATTAGGAGCTAACTGAGGTTTAATAGCAAGAGTACACTCCAAAGTACACTCCTCTATCACCTTCATTGGCTTCCGGTTTCCTTGCGCATAAACTACAAGATACTTATTCTCACTTATAAAGCTCTCCATAACCTTGGTCCTACATATTTATCTGACTTACTCCTGCCTTATGTTCCTGCCCGCTCCTTACGATCTTCTAGTGAGGGATTGTTAGTCACCCCTAAGTTTCGTCTGGTGACTATGGGAGCTAGGGCTTTCAGTGTTGTGGCTCCCAGATTGTGGAATGCTCTTCCCCAAAACATCCGTCAAGCATCCTCCTTTCTCTCCTTCAAAAACCTCTTAAAAACACATTTTGTCTCTGAGTATTACTCTTCAGTTCTTAGTCTGTAATTTGATTGTTAGTCACCTCTAAGTTTCGTCTGGTGACTATGGGAGCTAGGGCTTTCAGTGTTGTGGCTCCCAGATTGTGGAATGCTCTTCCCCAAAACATCCGTCAAGCATCCTCCTTTCTCTCCTTCAAAAACCTCTTAAAAACACATTTTGTCTCTGAGTATTACTCTTCAGTTCTTAGTCTGTAATTTGTACCCTGTTATGGATGTTTATCTACATTCTCGCTGTATCTTTAATCTAACTTTGTAAGTGGTCTCTGTATATTACTCTCAGCTCTTGGTTTGTGTTCTTCTGGTATTGATATTTATTTGTTTCTGTTGACTTGTAAAGTGATCTTGGGTGTTGGAAAGGCGCTATATAAATAAAAATTATTATTCTTATTATTAAAGAATCTTTTGCTGGATTCAGGAATGAGTCAGCAAGACATTGTGCATGGGTTACTGAGCAAGCAGGAACTGCAGAGGGGAAACAAGCAGCGATATCAGAGTCAGGAGATAAATCTGGCGTATCTACCACAACTGGAGAGGGAAAGACCTTACCACCTGCCAAGTCATTCCCCAGGATGAGGCTTACACCATCCACAGGCAGCTCAGTTCGCACCCCAAGAGGAACCATACCCATAACCAGATCAGACTTAAGATGAATCACATGCACTGGCACCCTCACACATTCTAACTCAATTCCACGGACCAAAACATCAGTACCAGAGTACGTTTTGGCAGAGAATGGCAAGGCGTTGCTCCTGTGTCCCTCAGAATTGAGATAAACTTACCCAGAGAGTCAGCACAAAGGGAAACAGAACCAGCCAAATGGCTTAAGATATTTAGTCTTGTTTCCAGGGGAAAAAAACTAAATTAAGCGCATTTTGCTTAAAACAAGTAAAATTATCTGCCAGTGGGGTAAGTAAAATATTCTTAAAACAAGAGTATTTTACTTACCCCCCTGGCAAATAATTTTACTTGTTTTAAGCAAAATGCGCTTAATTTAGGGGGTTTTTTCACCCTGGAAACAAGACTAAATATCTTAAGTCATTTGGCTTATCTAGTAAAAGTATCTTGATTTAAGAATTTTTAGATATTTTGACTAGAAACAAGACAAAAATACTAAGTAAGATAAGCCATTTTTTGCAGTGTAAAGAGAAAGGGTTCATACCCAGTACTCTTAGCTGGCACGGAACAGTTTTTAGGGACTCAGACAGCCTGAGCAAAAGCTACACTCTTATGATTTCCCAGCAGTATTTTTTCCACGCCTTGCAATCAGAAATGATGTGGCCTGGATCCAAACAGTAGAAACAAACACGTTTGTTACTGGTGCGTTTTGCATCAGCCTTACGACCCTTATCTACTATTTCCCTTGGAACACTGGAAGTTTCCTTCTCTGCTTGCTCAGTATTGAAAAATTTACGTTTGGACTGACGTGAAGATGGGAATACTGACGTGAAGATGGGAATACTGTCTTATGAGTAAGCACAAACTCGTTTGCTATCACAGCAGCTTCAGAGAGTTTGTTTACCTTTTGTTCATTCAAATGAACAACTACAGGTTCAGGAGCACAATTTTTAAACTCTTCCAATAAGATAAGCTCCTGCAACTGCTCTAAACTGGTGACCTTGTTTGAGAGGCACCACTTCTCAAAGAGTGCCTTTTTTCTTTCGAGCAAACTACATATGTTCAGTTGGCTGTTTTCATTAAGTTTCGAAAGCGCTGGCGGTAGGCTTCAGGAACCAATTCATACGCTCTCAATACTGCTGCTTTGACAACCTCATAATCAAGAGACTGCTTGATCACTCGGAAGTGAAGAACAGACCTCCTGTGCCTTACCTACAAAATTACAGTGGAAGATGAGCCCCCACATATCCTTCGGCCAACCCAATTTAGCAGCAATGCGCTCAAAAATAGTGAAGTAACAATCTACCTCAGCTTCTCTAAAAGGCGGTACTAATTTTACGCACTTCACAACATCAAAGTTCGGCTGGGTATTGCTTAGAGGGTCATAGTTAACTGTGCTGGATTGTGACTGTACACCCTCAAACGTTGGTGAGGAGGGTGCTCTCAAGCGTGGGAGTGGAACAGGAGGTTTCCTGCGCAAAGCCTCAGCTTCTAATACAAGCGTTTTAAGCTTAATATCCCGATGCGCCTGGACAGTACGGAGTTGTACTACTTTAATGTCATGTTCTTGTCTTTTTAGCTCCAAGTCAAGCTCTTTCACCGGATTTAGTCGAGACTATAAATACACCATTTCTAATAAGTAGAGTAAATGAATGGTCAGTTCTTATACGGGACGTCCCATACAGCTCATGCGAAACCATTTTACTGCAGTGTTTTTGAGATATGGGACATTATTACACTTTAGAGGGCTATGATGACCCCATTTCTAATAAGTAGAAAAAGCTAATGGTTAATTCTTATACAGGACGTCCCATACTATATGTACACCTCATATCAAACCATTTTACTGCAGCATTTTTTAGATATGACACATTATTACACTTTAGAGGGCTATAAAGACACCATTTCTAATAAGTAGAATATATCAACGATCAGTTCTTATACGTGACGTCCCATACTATATACACACCTCTTATGAAACCATTTTACTCCAGCAATTTTAAGATATGGGAAATTATTCTACTTCAGAGGCCTAGAAAGACCCTATTTCCAATAAGTAGAAAAGGCTAATGGTTAGTTCTTATACAGGGTGCCCTATACTATATGCACACCTCATTTTAAACCATTTTACTGCAGCGTTTTTGAGATATGGGACATTACTCTATTTCAGAGGCCTATAAAGACCCATTTCTAATAAGTAGTAAAAACCCAATAGACCAATTTGGAGTAGACGTCACAGTTACGTCACTTGCAGCTGCGCGCGCATAGTGGTGGCAGAAAAACACTGGGAACAAGTGGAGGGAAACGGGTAAAATCCATGGAATAAGAGAAAAAATTTATTGTTGTGCATTTGGATGTCTGAATCGGTATGCAAATAATTTTTATATAATAACACTGCATTAATGACGTCAATTTTGAAATATAAACTCAAATTTTTTTATTATTTTATTCCATGGGTGGAATAGACTGCTACGTTAAAACTGTCATTTTCTGCCACCAGATAGGCTCCGCCCACAAAAATGTCATCACTGAAATTGGTCTATAGTCAGCTCTTATATGGGACGTCCCTTTCTATATGCAGACCTCCTATAAAACCATTTTTGTTGCTGCCGCGTGTTTTGAGTTTGAGTCAAGTTAATTCTTTATCGTCTATTTTTTATCTTAAAATCAATTTTATACACCATCATTTTTGTTTCTATAACGCGTGAATATATCCCCTATCGTATTCTACAACAAAAACAATCAGAGCGCCTTGTTATCACTAGTTTTATTTTGATTTCCTGAGTCCGCTATTAGCTTATAGCCCGTTAGCATCGCCAGCGTGGTTGCCGCTAATCTCGCTTACATTGCTCATACTTTATCCACACACAATACCATTGTTTTACTCACTGTTGCTTGTTTTAATAGTGGATGTGTGTCTACCTTTGAGTGTAGTTGAGGAAACGTTCAAGCTGCATTCGGTGCAGCTCGAGCTGGAGGCCATGGACTTTTTGCTTTAAATGAATGGTTATTGTCATGGTGTAAAGAACAGAAACTGCTCTTTAGTCAAAATGCAGCATAGCTATAATTGGAATCTTTTCTGGCAGCGTCCTAGGCTTTTTCACGCTGATGGCCTGCACCCCAGCAGAGTCGGAGCGGAACTCCTGTCGTACAACATCTCCAGGATGCTACACTCCATATGACTAGTAAGCCAATTCTCAAATAACTGCTGCGATGGCTTTTGTTCTACCCGCTTCAATGATAGAAGTACTTGCGCTGTCCAATCTATAAAGACTGTGTCTGTTCCCGGAATAGTGAGGTCAAAATATAAATTTAATGCAGGATCTAGAAAAAATCTGATCGTGATTAAACCAGAAAAATGTAAAATAAATGAACAAAAGCAATTTTTAAAGTTTGGGCTCCTAAACATTAGATCACTCGCACCCAAAGCAGTTATTGTAAATGAAATAATCACAGATAATCGTTTTGATGTACTCTGCTTGACTAAAACCTGGCTAAAACCTAATGATTATATTGGTCTAAATGAGTCTACTCCACCAAGCTACTGTTATAAGCATGAACCCCGTCAGACTGGTCGTGGCGGCGGAGTTGCACCAATATATAGTGATATTCTCAATGTTACTCAGAAGACAGGATACAGGTTTAACTCATTTGAAATACTAATGCTTAATGTTACACTGTCAGATATGCAAAAGAAACAATCTATAAAGACTGTGTCTGTTCCCGGAATAGTGAGGTCAAAATATAAATTTAATGCAGGATCTAGAAAACATCTGATCGTGATTAAACCAGAAAACTGCAAAACAAATGAACAAAAACTATTTTTAAAGTTTGGGCTCCTAAACATTAGACCACTTGCACCCAAAGAAGGTTTTGTAAATGAAATGATCACAGATAATAGTTTTGAGGTACTCTGCTTGACTGAAACCTGGCTAAAACCAAATGATTATAATGGTCTAAATGAGTCTACTCCACCAAGCTACTGTTATAAGTATGAGCCCCGTCAGACTGGTCGTGGCAGCGGTGTTGCAACAATATATAGTGATATTCGCACAATTTATATGTAAAGCCTAACTTACTGCCCGCTGCTGTGTTACATCAGAGTAATTACATGGTAAATCCATAGGAATTGTTTACTTAATATAAAGTGTAACACTTTCTTTACCAAAAA
>NW_015629552.1:86265-89339 GCF_001515625.1 Sinocyclocheilus rhinocerous
TGTTACACATTTGTATTTACACATACCATTCAGTGGGTTGTCACATATGTGTAGTTACACAAACATTACAGCTGTAGATACTATATACCAATGTGTATTTACACTGTGGTTACATACTATGTACACATCTAGTTACTATGTAAATACACAGGTATTAGGGCCACAATATAAAGTGGGACCCATTATTCTACTTCAGAGGCCTATAAAGACCCCATTTCTAATAAGAAGAAAAAGCTAATGGTTAGTTCTTATACAGGACGTCCCATACTATATACAGACCTCATATGAAACCATTTTACAGCAGCATTTTTAAGATATGACACATTATTACACTTCAGAGGGCTATAAAGACCCCATTTCTAATAATTAGAAAAAGCGAATGGTTAATTCTTATACGGGACGTCCCATACTATATGCACACCTCATATTGAACCATTTTACTGCAGCATTTTTGAGATATGGGACCATATGGTGCTTTAGAGGGCTATAAAGTGTACTGTGGCAGTTCGAAGTTGCATACATCCAAATAAAATAATCTTAAAGACAGTATATTGTTTCTCCAGTTTTGAGGCTTATAGAAACGGCCGTTTAAATACGTAGATAAAAATAATGGGCTTTGCATTAGGACTGCACAATTAATCGAAATTAAATCGCAAAGGCAATAAATCACGATTAGGCAGAAGCTGCGATTGTCATGCGTATCTTTCTATTTCATTGTATTCTAAGCAGTGATAATGGCTGTTTAAGAAGCCACATCATCTCAAAGAAGGATTTATTTAGTTTGGAGTAAAAACATGTTATTAAATGTGGCATTTTCACGTGCTCTCAGATGGAGTAGCATTTACTACACAGAGCCGTAGTTCACTGAGAAGATAGCAAACAGCTGTCATTATCGCGAACGATTTCGTCGATTTCATAATCCTAGGATTATATCGTCTGCGATTTTGCATAGCTTGTCAGAGAACTACGACTCTATGTAGTAAATGCTGCTCCACCTGAAAGCAGGTGATGGAGATTTACTACTAATCACAGAACCGGCTTTACTGACAAAATGTGCATGACAATCGCGATTAATCGCGTTCGTTTAATCGTGCAGCCCTACTTTGCATGCAAGGCACTTCCTACTCTATCAGCAAATATGAAGTCACACACACTTCAGAACTGTCACACTATACACACACTGTCTGAACACCTAATATGGAGTCTTTACTCTGTGAAATTTTAGAGTAGCGGATGGATGGATCATAGCGTATCCCCAGTCTTGCTTTTGGAGATCTCACTAAAAGTTCAGCTGCAAACATAATCTAATTAAGAGTCAGGAACAATAGGTAGTTACAGACAGGTTTGCTGAAGCAGGATGACACTGAACTCTGCAGGAAGGTAGATCTCCTGAAACAGGATTGGGTATCCCTCATGTATTATGTGCCTTTTAAAAATAGTCAGTGTTTCTTCTTCTGTGGTTAAATAGCGTTTTGTATTAGGATACATGTTACTCCAAACTGCCACAGTACACAGACTTCATTTTAGCTGTGCTGATAGAGTAGGAGGTGCCTTCCATGAAATGGCCATTGTTTTTCTGTACTTATATAAGTTGACATTTCTATACGTCACAAAACTGGAGAAATTATGCAAGCTCTCAGAATTTTCTTGACTCTGAATGCGTGCAACTCCAAATTGCTACACTAAAATGTTTTTATATAACGGTTGCAAATATTAGGTGAGGTCTCTTATAAGTAGGGATGCACCGATACCACTTTTTCCAGTACTTGCCCGATACCGATACTTTTATTTTTGGTACTTGCTGATACCGAGTACCACTTCATTTGCCCAGAAGCATTAACACAGCATTAGTGTTCACAGAAGTTCTAAACTGACAAGGCTGTGCATTGAAGGTCTAGCATAACTTTTTTTAATAGAGTTTCAAACACATTAAATACTGTCTTTCTGCATTTGGAAATGACATTTCATAAGTCAGAAACATCTTTCATGTGGGCAAGCTTTGCTCTTAACATTGCATAAAGCAATTTTCTCTCATTGAGAGAGAAGCTTTACAGCATATGTGGGCTTGCTTTCACTTCTTTTGCCCAGAAGCATTAACATAGCATTAGTGTTCACCGAAGCTCTAAACTGACAAGGCTGTGAATTGAAGCTCTAACATAACTTTTTTTAATAGAATTCCAAACACATTAAATACTGTCTTTCTGCATTGCAAATAACATTTCATACGTCAGAAACATCTTTCATGTGGGCAAGCTTTGCTCTTAACATTGCATAAAGCAATTTTCTCTCATTGATAAAGAAGCTTTGCAGCATATGTGGGCTTGAAATGTCTTCATTTGCGTATTTGCCCTAACACAGCATTAGTGTTCACAGAAGTGCTAAACAAGTGATTTTGTGCATTGAAGCTCGAACCTAATTTGCTCTGTATAAAAGTTCTAACACATTACAATCTGTCTTTCTGCATTGCAAATAATATTTCATTTCATAAGTCAGAAACATCTTTCATGTTGCATAAATCAACATTCTCTCATTGATAGAGAAGCTTTTAAGCATATGTGGGCATGCATTCTCTTCAATTGTGTATTTGCACTAACACAGCATTAGTGTTCACAGAAGCTCTAAACTAGTCATTGTGTGCATTGAAGCTCTAACCTGATTTGCTCTGGATAAAAGTTCTGACACATTAAAATCTGTCTTTCTGCATTGCAAAAAATATTTCATTTCATAAGTCAGAAACATCGTTCATGTTGCTTAAAGCAGCATTCTCTCATTGAGAGAGAAGCTTTGCAGCATATGTGGGCTTGCTTTCACTTCATTTGCCCAGAAGCACTAACACAGCATTAGTGTTCACAGAAGCTCTTAACTAGTCATTGTGTGCATTGAAGCTCTAACCTAATTTGCTTTGGATAAAAGTTCTGACACATTAAAATCTGTCTTTTTGCATTGCAAATAATATTTCATTTCATAAGTCAGAAACATCTTTCATGTGCGCAAGCTTTGCTCTTAACATTGCATAACGCAATTTTCTCTCATTGAGAGAGAAGCTTTACAGCATATATGGGCTTCCTTTCACT
>NW_015629553.1:0-2800 GCF_001515625.1 Sinocyclocheilus rhinocerous
TAAATCCTCATGATTAATTTGTTGCCATTAATATGGTTATCTGCTTTATGAAACAAAATAAAATAGCTAAATCCCTGTGCAAAAAGCAGTAAGCAATTTTCATTATATGGCTTAGACAACGGTGGACGATAGGAAGACTGAAGTCTTCAGCAGTGCTTTCGCTGTCAGTATTTGATAATAACTTTGGAGCAAGGCATTGAGGTTGGTTTGGCAAAAGCCGAGTGAGATGGCATGCATGAGGACCATCGATCCATCACATATAATCATGAGTGGGCTGATGTTTTTGTGTCCATATTGCTTGGCATGGTCTGCCTGGAAAGCACTGAGAAAATACAGAATAGATGAGGTAGTGTGGTCGCAGGTCACATACGTAGCTGCTGGAAAAGGGGAGGAACCCTTATTTGGGTTTCTGACCACCAGTTCGTATACGTAAAAAGGACCTGTGCTGTGTTTACTTTTCTTCACAATGCTTCCTGTTGCATCGAGATACACAAGTCTTCTTTACACCTTTGGTGGAATATGTCACTGCTTTTCTTTGACCAAAGCATCACACCCTCTGGATGAAGGATCACCTTCTGGATAACCTCATTCGGTTCATCTTTTTTTTTCTTCTACCATCATCTGGAGACTGAGAGTTTCATTCTTATGTTTCCTGTCCCTCATTCTTTGTCTCCATGAAATGGATTTGAGAACACCTGGCGATGGTGCCTCATCTCGACAGCCAGACTCAAACACTGATGGCTTCAGGTTTTCCATTTTCTTAAGATAGACTGCCCTTGGTAGTGTTGTTTGCAATTGCTGACTTATTTCCTTTTGGCCATCAGCTCTTACAGGTCGCCTTTGCAGCTCTGTTTTACTGTGCACTAACATGTCACCTTTGAAGGACACCTGTGCTTTAAGCGAGTTCTCACTGTGAACAACAACATCAACTTCTACTGGGCAGTCAGTGAACAAGCAGTAGCCAGAGCATTTAAAAACAGGCGAGTTCCTGCTTGATCCTTGTTTTTTAACCCTGTGGCCTGTAAAAGCAAAACTGCAATGCGGATGGATTGTGCGGATGCCTGAAGAGATAATGTTTGTCCACTGCAATCCCTTGAAGTGATCCTTTTTTTGTTTTTTCCTTAGTTTTTTCCAGGCTGCTCGAGGAATAAAAAAAGGAAGGTGGTGCAGGAACCCTCAGTGTGAAGAATTCATCTTCTTTGTCAAGACTGACATCGTCAGTATCACTCCGACTGTCAATGTCTTCCACCTTCAGATCTATCTTCTGGACCTACAAGAGAAATATTAATAATAGAAAGACAAATATGTTCTTATTTTATATAATTCAATTTGTGTTTCAACACCTGTGGTAGTTTTCTAAAACAGCATACTGCTGGTATACATAGTAGTAAATGTGTAGAAGTTTACATGTAAGTAATATCATCTCATCCCTTACATCTTTCTCCTGCTGGTCAGTTTTCATTGCCTGTGCAGCGTCCACTGTTACAACTTTCTTTTATTTTTTTAAGTCATTCTCCCTCATATGTTCTTTTTCGTCTTCCTTTTGAAATGCAGCTTCAATCTCTGGTGCATCTTCCTCTCCATCTTCCTCTTGTAGCGCTGTCTTCACCTCCTTTGAGTCCTCTTTCTTAACATCCATCTGCCCAAACTCTTTATGTTTTTCAGATTCTTTCTTTCCCTCTTCTGCGTTTAAATCACCCTCATCTTGTATGATGTTTTCTTTTTTCTTATGTTCTTTTTCATTTTCTTTTTGAAAATCACATGTCTTGTGTAACTTCTTTCACTTGTGCACTTTCACTCTCTGGTGCATCTTCCTTTCCATCTTCCTCGGTTTGGACCTTTTTCACATTTTTGTCTTTGTATGCAGGTATCTTTTGGTCTTGCAGAAGGCATTCCCCTGTTTTCTGCTCAGATGATGACTTCTGAAGCTCTTGGATGTGTTTGAAAATTTCCTCAAAGGATAAATATGTTTTTCTGGACTGTAAAACCAAAATTATATTTTTATTTAATTTTTTTGTTTGTTTTATTTTTGCTTGAGAAGTGTGTTTTACATACATACGTTCTATTGCACAGGAGTAATTACATTTCAAGCTTACAATTTAATGCAATGTAAAAAATGCTAAATTAGTTTAATTAAAATAAAAGCTTTATACTACAGTCCTTACCTTTCCAAATGTTTTGAAGACAATTCTATAAAATTGAAATAAAACACGCAATTAATGTTTTTGTTCACTTCAGTACTGAATACCTGTTTAATATTGCTCTGTTCATATAACCAACTGCATACATTACCAACTGTACACATGTTGCTATACTCTGCAAACTACATGTAAATTATTTTGCATAATGACAATACACTTGAATGTAATCTAATATAAACTGTAGTCATATTCTCATGAAACAAATAAAAATAATCATATTCATTAATAAAGAAGCACTAAACGTTAATCAAAAGCAAGCACAACACAGTCACATACAATATATTTGAAAAAAGCAAAAACGAACTCACCCATTTTTTTGTCCCTTTGGCATTTTCAGTTTATGATCAAGTCAGTTTTGCTCAATAACAATTAGGCCAAACTGGCCTTATGTTTTAACACTTATATTTATATACTAACACTTAAATACTAACATTGACGTTTCATAAACGTGAAAAGAAAAATTTCAAAACGAACAGTATTGGTATCTCAAAAGACAAAGTGAAAAATAAGGCGAAGTTGTCGTTTAAATAACTTAACTTACACCGTTTGTCAACTGAACAAAGCTACATAATAGCTCTGCGCTAGCGCAAGCCACGTGA
>NW_015629554.1:0-114 GCF_001515625.1 Sinocyclocheilus rhinocerous
CTCTTCTCCTCTCATTGAAAAGGAACATTCCCAAATGCTAACGTAATAACCTTGTTTACACAATCATAGTTGAGTTTTAATCACGTTTATTGAAGGTTTTCCCTGGCTTAAAAG
>NW_015629554.1:339-535 GCF_001515625.1 Sinocyclocheilus rhinocerous
TTTACATTTCATAAATTAATTACAGATTTGGAATTTACATTTCATTTCACAAATTAATTACAGATTTGGAATTTACATTTCATAAATTAATTACAGATTGGGAATTTAAATTTCATTTAATAAATTAATTACAGTTCCAGCTTCCACATATCAATAATATCTACTGATTAATTTAATTATAAATTGCTCTTATTAT
>NW_015629555.1:0-119 GCF_001515625.1 Sinocyclocheilus rhinocerous
GACTTGACTCATGATAATGAACTGTAACTTGACTGGACTCATGACAATCAACTGTAACTAGACCTGACTCATGAATATCAGCTGTGACTTGACTTGACTCATGACGATCAGTTGTGACT
>NW_015629555.1:464-591 GCF_001515625.1 Sinocyclocheilus rhinocerous
ATAATAAACTGTGACTTGATTTGACTCAGGAAGATCGACTGTGACTAGACTCGACTCAGGAAGATCTGTTGTGACTTGGCTAGACTCATAATAATGAACTGTGACTTGATCTGACTCATGATGATCA
>NW_015629556.1:0-127 GCF_001515625.1 Sinocyclocheilus rhinocerous
GATATCGCTGGAAATGAAGTGTCCCCAACTAAGCAAGCCAGAGACAAGACAAGATGGCACACAGCCAGCGAAAACCAAGCTGCGTGCTACACAGCACAAGACAAAACAGGACATGAAAGCACGCAGC
>NW_015629556.1:255-4280 GCF_001515625.1 Sinocyclocheilus rhinocerous
ATGCTCACACAACCAGACAGAACATGGAGCGCGAGTGTCCGGACCCCGACACGAAACCAAAACTCAACAAGACATGAGTGCCGGTATCTGAACACCACGCTCAAACATGAAACAGGACACGCAGACGAGAGCGCACGGCTCGAGCACTCTCGAAGCCACGCGCTCACATGAAAACGACATGACGGGAGTGTCAGGGCTCTGTCACAAAACCATGAATTACACTAGACCGAAGTGACTGAACCCTGACACATACACTGTTGTAAATGGTGTCATTAGCAGAATGAACACACTGAGGACTGAAGAGCAATTCAAAGAAATATATCGCAATGCTACCATTGAAGCAGAGACAAGAGGGATCAATGTGCCTGAAAAGATTACAGGACAAGCAAGACTGCAAAAAGTACCAACAAAGTTTAAGTACTGCTCCACATCAGCAACAGAGGACCACCAGCCACAGACTTTAGAGCAGTACTACAGAGGAAGGATGTACTTCACTTTTTTGGATTCCCTGATTCAGGAACTCCACAGGTGATTTCAAGGTAAAGGGAACACTGACAAAATTGTGATGTCACTGCATCGCTTGATTGAGCCATCAAAGTGGAAAGACACTGTAAATGCTGAAGCACTTAATGCTGCCCATCCTCTTTGTGAATTTTACGGATTTCAAGAGGAGGAGGAACGGTTTTCCACTCTTCATACACATACTCACAAAAAAGTGCCCATGCAATTTTGGAAACATTCAAGGAGTTTGATGCTCATGTTGTGTGGGGGCAGTGACCCCGTGTCAACAAGCTTGGCCCCCCCTCTGACAACAAATCAAACAAACAATCAAACAATTTTGGCTGCAATGCGCAGTTTGTCCTGTGGGTGGCAGTAATGGAAAAAAGTAAAACATCACCAGCTGCTAAATTCAAATCTGGGTTCGCTGACTGGCACAGAGTCAGAGACAGACGCGTTTTTACAGCACTGCACATTCTAACCAATCACACACAATTCTGTTGAGCTTATGAATGCGATGACCAATCAGAGGCATTCAGATGAGTCATCGCTGAAACACCAGAGTTTTGCTATTCAGTGCACGCTTTCTGTCTGATTTCTGCTCTCTGGCAAATTAATTCTCTCATCAGAAACAACAGTGCAGATGTGGGTACGAATGTAAGTGCGATATTAATTTCACAGTGTAAACAGCTTCAGTGATTATAATGAGTTTTTGAGAGTATTTGAACTCTGGCTAGACTGAAGTCAGTGTTAATGTTCTTTGATAATGTAAATGTTCTTTGCTGTCTTTCTGTACCATGAAAGTGTTATAATTAGTAACTTACAATGTTTTTATTAAATTCACATTACATACAAAGTCAGTCGTATTAAAAATATTTTATGGCATGACACCCATATCTGGTACTTAAGTAAAAAGACGGGTTCCCTTTCAGTCGGTCACGTTCGACGTACGTCGGAACTGACCGACGAATTGGGGATCGCTTTGGAAGACCAATCTACTTTGAGTGTAAGAAAAACGAGCCAATGCACATTGGCATGCGATAATTGCCACAGCTGTATTTAATGAGCAGCCGGTGCGTCTAATATTTGCTTTTCGCTTCAGAGCCGAACACATGTGCTGTTCCTGCGTGTGTGTTTTCTTTGGAAAGTGGTGGAAGACGAGCTGCTCGTTTAGGAAGGTGCCTCTGCATGTCTGGTGTGGGTGTGACGGCGCTGACAGTGTTGGTCGCGATCTCACGAGAGAGCAAAAACAGCTGTTCTCACAGCTTGCTGGAGAGTGCGCCTTCAACGAGTGTGAGTGCTCACAACAGGCTTGCACTATTTGTACTGTTGTGTAGCCGCGGCCATTTCCCCAGTGCGTTTCAGCACCAGTAGAGAGCAAATTCCTAAAAGAGCACACACGGTTTGACCCTGCGTCTTTTTCAAGATGTCATTCAGACCGTGTGCTACTGGATGCGGTCGCTACCTGGCCCCCGGTGATGGTCATGATTACTGCCTCACGTGTTTGGGCCTCGCACACTCTGAGGTGGCACTCATGGATGGTACATGTTCTCACTGCGGGAACATGACCATCTCGGTGTTAAGGTCGAGACTCCAGTATCTTGAAGAGACTGGAGCCCCTTCGTACATTCCCCGATCTAGTTCTTCTTCTGGGCCAACTCAGAAGAAGCCCACTTAGATTAATAACCTAGGTGGCCTAGGATTACAGTGAGGAATACCCACCGAGTCAAACTCCTCGGGCTCCTCACTCCTCTTTGACACTGCAACCAGTGGAGCCTCCAAGAGGGCGTGCTGGTCTGCCTCGTGCGGCACCAGTCGTCACTTTTGGGGATCTCCCGGAGGACCAGATGTCGGTCGCTGCATCGGAGGGTGAGTGTATGTCCTCCGGGGATGAAGATTCGGCTGCACTGCCCCCTTCAGGTGTGGCAGCGTTGCCCGAGTCAGACCCAGAGATGGCTACTATGCTTTCCCGGGCCGCCGCGAGTGTCAGGCTCGAGTGGAACCCTCCACTGTGTCCCTAACCCTCGCGGCTGGACGATTCTTGGAACGGCCTGTGCTGGTTCTCAGCTCTCCGCCCCAGTACCTTTATTTCTGGAAGTGCATGAAGAGGTGACTAAATCGTGGACGGCACCTTTTTTGGTTGGACGATTGGTTTCTTGGAACGGCCCGTACTGGTTCTCAGCGCTCCGCCCCAGTACCTTTCTTTCCGGAAGTGCATGAAGAGGTGACTGGTCTGGAGTCTGAAGCCGGTCTGGTCCTTCTTCCTCCCTCACTACCCTCGCTGGCGGGGTGGCTAAGGGGCACGTGGAGCTCCAGTCAGACCCAGAGATGGCTACTATGCTTTCCCGGGCCGCCGCCACTGTCGGGCTCGAGTGAAACCCTCCACCGTGTCCCGAACCCTCGCGGCTGGACGACTGGTTTCTTGGAGCGGCCTGTGCTGGTTCTCAACGCGCCGCCCAAGTACCTTTCTTTCCGGAGGTGCATGAAGAGGTGACTAAATCGTGGACAGCACCTTTTTCTGCCCTAAGCCGGTCTGGTCCTTCTTCCTTCTTCACTACCCTCGATAGCGGGGCGGCTAAGGGGTACGTGGAGCTCCCCCCAGTGGAGCGGTCTGTGGCGATGCAACTGTGTCCCAAGACCGCTACCTCTTGGTGGGGTAATCCACGTCTCCCCTCCTGAGCGTGTAAGTTCTCATCCTCTCTGGCGGGCAAGGCTTACACAGCTTGTGGAGAATCCGCTTCCACCCTGCATGCCATGGTGCTCCTCCTGGCGATGTCCACCTTAGTGGTCCAGGAGTGCCAACTGTGGCTGAACCTGGCAGATATGCGTGAGCCTGACAAAGTTTGGTTCCTCAACACCCCTGTCTGTCAGGCCGGCCTCTTCGGCGACGCTGT
This sequence comes from Sinocyclocheilus rhinocerous, assembly GCF_001515625.1. NCBI lineage: Eukaryota > Metazoa > Chordata > Actinopteri > Cypriniformes > Cyprinidae > Sinocyclocheilus > Sinocyclocheilus rhinocerous. The sequence continues at coordinate 3,648 of NW_015629556.1, forward strand.
TGAATTAGCAACCCAGTCATCGGCTGCAGCGCCTTCATCTGCTCGTCGCTGAGGGCGCCCCCTGGCAGCCACCTCCGCCCCTGCTCAGCCTAAGCAGCAGCCTCCACCTAGGCGGCTGGCCGCAAGGGTAACACCCAGCCCGTCCAGGCCCCCGCCAAACCAGGCGGTAAGCGTAAGGGCAAGCGACCCAGAGATGGGAGGATCTGCTCTCCGGGAGATGGTGTTTCCTTTTGTTTTTGTTCCACCACTGGCTCCTTTGGCTCCAACATTTTCAAAAAAAGAGCAATTTCCTCTATCTGTGGGTCACAAGAGAGCGCGGTTGGCAGGCCTTCTCTCACACCCTCTGCCCCACCCTGGAACCAGGTAAATGTGGCGCAGCACACGCAGACTCCACTTCGGGCCGCCTCAGTGCCTCCTGAGTCGAGTGCCTGTGTTCCACCTCGCTGCCCCACCCCGGGTATGTCTGTGGTTCCGGTGGGCCCCCTTGCACGGTGTCTGGGAGCCTGGCTCGCTGGCTCATCCGTATCATCAGACTCGGCTATGCGATTCAGTTCGTCCAGCGTACCACCAAGTTCAGGGGCATCCACTTCACCTCTGTGCGGAGAAGCGATGCCCATGTCTTACGGACGGAGA
>NW_015629557.1:0-605 GCF_001515625.1 Sinocyclocheilus rhinocerous
GAAAACTCATCTCTTTAAACGCTACTTGACTTCATCTTTAAAAAATAAAAAAAATAATCTTTATTTATTCCTTCCCTTTTCTAGCTTGTACTTATTTGAACAATGCCTACAACTTGGTATTTCAAGCACTTCCTGTGTCTGTTTGCCTCTATAAGAAGAATCGCTTTATGTATTCCCCAATTGTAAGTCACTTTGGATAAAAAAAATCTACTAAAATTATTAAATGTAAATGAAATCAACAGAAGCAGAAGTAACTTGGGTGAGGCCCATGTGCCCATATTTTGAATTTGGACTAGAGTACCAATTTCAGTGCTACATATTGCTCTTTTAAGCATATTCATTCAAATCCTCACTCATGCTTTAATCAGGGCACTCAGTAGATGTGGTGTTTGTTAAAATGAGTCATGTACTGATGACTCAGTTGGATACAATTTGCGAACTAGCTTGAGCGTTTCATTGCAAAGAAGAGTTTTACATCCTTGTAACCATAACAATAGTGTCAGCACTAAAATGTTTCTCATTCTTGGAAGACATTTAAACAGAACACTATGTGAATCAAAATTCACCACCGTGTCTATTTCTTACCAAGAAGGAGGGGAAAATTT
>NW_015629557.1:621-1209 GCF_001515625.1 Sinocyclocheilus rhinocerous
TTCCCTGGCAACTCTATGTAGAAGAGTTCATCTGTATACATCAGATTCAGAGTCTGAGAAAAGGCCATCATGCAAACTCTCAGTTTCTACCTTACAACAGAGCATAAAAGAATGTGTAAGTGACTGAGGGAGTAAAGGAATGAGATGAAGAGAAATGGGCAGAATTTTGTGTGTAATTTTAACAGAATGAAAGGAACATTTAAGAGTTAACATTTAATGACACAGAGGAACATTATCGTTGTAATCTCTTTCAGAACAATTTTTTTTTTCAGCTGATGAACAATAAAAACATTGACAGCCAATCAGAATCCACCAGACTTTAAAGAGCTTGAGCATTTTATGGCAGACAACATAACCACAGCGCATGCTTATAATAAACAGAACAGTATTGTCTGTTGTGGATGCTAAAATAGTTCCCATTATAGTTATTGCTCTTGGTGTGAACAGCTTTAAGTGATCTGATTTGGCCAAATTAACTGAATTGGTGTGAACAGTTTTAAGTTATCTGATTTGGCCAAATTAATTGAAGATCTGATTTGTAGCACTCTTGCTTCTTAGACAGATGCGTTCAATAAAAATCAACATGGA
>NW_015629558.1:0-639 GCF_001515625.1 Sinocyclocheilus rhinocerous
GGAGTCGATGAGGTGCTATATAGCACCACTACCGTAAAACCTGTATAGTTCTTTAAAGGTTCTTTAACTCTTTCTTAGTCTCTTAGTTTAGTTTGGGAAAGGGTTAAAACAACATTAAAATACAGTCTATTTCTTGAAGATATAATTTTTTTTGCCCCCAAGGCCCCCATAAGGAAATATTCCAGGGCCCCCACATGAGACCTTTGACCTCAGAAAAATAGGACCTCTCCACAAACAGCAACACCAACTTCACACATTACTAACCAGTTAGACTTTATTTCTGGAGTATCTAAAACAGAAGTTCTTTATTGAGAATTAAGGTTTAGATGTTTTTTTTTTTGTTTTTTCAACTTACCGTTTTGGTGAATAGTGTTTGCTTTAGTTGCCTCTTGACCCTTGACTATAATTTTAAGTTAAAATAAGTTTCTCTTTGGCTGTTACAATAGTGTTTATAAAGCACACGTGATGGCAAGGAACTTATGGTAAAATCATTTGATGCGTCTTAGTCTCTGGTTGCATTTTATCAAAATCTGTAGTTCTTTTATGAGTTTTATATTATTGCAGTTCTACGATACTACGTGACAATGTGAGAAGATTGTATAAACCACTTTTAGAATTATGGGTTATAAAGAGGTTTCA
>NW_015629558.1:818-996 GCF_001515625.1 Sinocyclocheilus rhinocerous
CATGCTGGGAGAGTTATGATTGGTGCACCATTGTTGAGAAAAAGGTTCTACATGACACCATTTGACAAAGTTGACAAAGGTCACCTGTAAAAATAGGTGCTAAATAGCACTAAAAATGGTTCTCCTATGATTACAAACCAAAGAACCGCTTTTAGTGCTATATAGCACCATTTTTTTT
>NW_015629558.1:2015-2740 GCF_001515625.1 Sinocyclocheilus rhinocerous
TTAAACCGGCTGTAACTTACAGTAAACCTGTTTTTTTTTATTCTTTAAACAAGTGCAAGAAGTTTATTGTTAAATTAGAGAAGCACTCACAGAAGTGCTTATTTAATGCAACAAGTCTTGAAGGACTGAAAGCACCACGTTTTAAAACTGTGGGCAACTTAGTTGAAATAGGCAGACACTAAACTGCTTGAATTGCACTGGCATGCATTGGTTACCATGAAAACGACTTGTCACAGGAAGTGCTAACTCCACATAGCACACGCGTCACCTGATGGTGCCATGTTGTAAACAAACCACCTTAAAGCTAAGCTAACACGATTTAGCATCATTTCATCTTAGGCTAAGCTACCAAATATCTTTAACAATTAGGGGTTAGCACCCTTTACTTGAAGCTTTTAAATACAGCATAATTTGATTTTAACCTAATTTCTAAATCAGATTTTTCACTTTCTCTATTCTCTGTTTCCCCATCTTCAAATCTTCTCAGCTAATGTAACAAACTTAGATGTATCCTTCCTGAATGCTATTGCTCAGTTACTAGTTAATTAAATCTAAATTTAATTACATTTTAACTGTCTATCTAGAGAAGAATCATTAAGTTATTGGGTGTAAATTGAATTACATTTTAACTGTTTATCTAGAGAATAATTATTAAGTTATTGTTTTTTTTTAAATAGCATAGTGAATAACACGCTACGGAGGGCGGGGCACACACATGGTATGGT